>NC_060121.1:409708460-410011491 GCF_021461395.2 Schistocerca americana | reverse complement strand
AAAAATCAGGAACTCATGAGAAATGCAGTTAAAATTTTAGCAACTCAACGCAGTCCATGTGCCACTACGAGGTGGCATGGATGGGCGAATTGGATGAGCCGAAGCAGTGTCCTAGTAGTACGTTCCAAAAAATTTTATCTTTTCCACTTTTCGCTCCACCAACAGTTTCATGGTAATTACTCAAATTATTATCCGAATAACGGATACGGAAACTAAGATGATGGCGCTCTTCTGTGCAACGTTTTGTTTACAGGCTGAGCTTTTTTCAAGCCATGAACAAATCAATGTTCACAATATACGCTTTTGGCCAGTCGAAAATGTACAGGTAGAAGTGGATAAGCAATCTGTCAACATGTGCTGCGGGCTTCCAAAAATCGTATCATTGTTCCCTGTTTTATTGATGGAATAAGTAGCACAATTACGTACAGTTCATAACACACATTGCGGCAGTAATTTGAAGATGCCCGACGATACTGGAGAGTCAAATACGAAGCTTATTTGAGATCCGTATTTGATTACATTTCACACAGTAGGCTATACGTTTGCAGGACCTTCTGACGGAGGAACAGTTGTTCACGGCACCCTAACGTTGTCGAAGTAAGAGTACTCTCAGGACGTACTGTACAAAACCTTACCAAGTATATAGTTCAATTTTTCTAGGAAAGCTGTGTCAATTAGCAATAAACGCTAAAATTATTAGTGTACGTCTGGAAGTCCCTCGCATTGTCCGCTGTAACTTAACGAAAACAGCACCTCCATATACTTACTAGTTTCGGGTATACTGAGAAGCCTGTCCTAGCTGCCTCGTCTCTTATAGCAATAAAATCCTCTACCCCTTATCGTTAAAAATAACCCTCAGAAAACACTACTTTAATATTATTAAAACTTTCTCATAAGCTAAAATCTCTTAACCGGGTGGAAAGTTACATTTTTCCCCTTCCCCATGAGCTGCTAGTGTTGTACGCCCTCTAGATAATATGCATTTATATACAGATCTGCCCGTTTTGTAATAGTACTTTTCTGAATTTACGTTTCAGGTTTTAGTCATTTGACACGAAAATCGCATTGCGTAATGTGTTACGCTCCATACCAGCCTGTCGCCCTTACTTCGCTAATTCAAATCGTCATTTTTCAAACTAACCTAAACCATGAGGTAGGCTACAGTTAAGCGTTAAGTCTAGTTTCGATGTGGGACACTAACCAATTGGTAAAACCCACAAATTATGAAGTACTAGGACGGATGTGAGAAATACAGTCGACGCGTTTCTACCGACGCTATTTACAGCGTCGTCAGGACTAGAATGACAAAACTGAAGGCTGAGTGAAAGAAGCGTTAGTGGTGAGAAACAGCTGAGATCGTTAAAACTGAACAAAACTCCAGTGCCCGAGGGAACCCTCAGATTCTGTACTAAATTTCCGGCTGAGTTAGCCCCTCGTAACTACAATTTGTCTGATTCTTTGACCAAGAACCGTACGCAGTAGTTTGAAGAAAGCCACTTAGAAAAGTGGTAGAAGTTATCCACAAAACTACTATCCAGTATACTTGACATTCGCTGTAAAATCATATTCCGAGTTCATACGTTATACCCTTACTGTTGTTCTTGTGTACATTTACGATCTTGCAGTGAATATTAATTAACTCTCTTTGCTGAGGACGCAGTTACCTCCAACGAAATACTGTCTGAAAGAAGCTGCATAAATATTTAATCAGAGCTTGATAACGTTTCAAAGTGATGCCAAGGCTGGCAATTTGTTTTAAATGTTCAGAGATGTAAAACTGTACTCACGAAACGGAAGAAACTTAATAGTTAATGAACATAGTCCCAAAGAGTCAAATGGAATCGGTCAGATCATACAAACAAGTGTAACACTGTAGAGTTGTGTAGTGGAATGATCAAGTAGTTCAGATCGTGGGTAAAGCAGATGTTAGACTGGTTTATTGGTAGAATACTGGGGAATTCAACAAGTCTACGAAGAAGACTTATTACAAATTACTCCAGCAACCCATCCTAGAATATTGTTCGAGTGTGTGGGAGCCGTAACAAATAGGACTAATATAGATTGAGACGGGCAATGGGACCAAACGGTGAGGTCATCAGTCCCGCTAAGGACTAAGGGAGGATACTGAACGAAAACAGAAGGGCAGCACAAATGATCACATGTTTGATACCTAGGAGAGGGTCACAGAACCTGTAGAAACTGAACTAGCAGATTCTTTAAAAATGGACGTAAATTACCCCGATGAAGCCTGCTTGCGAAGTTTCAAGGACCGACTTTATGTGACGACTATGGGAATATACTAGAGCCCCTACGTATCACCCCTAGTGATTAATTACAGCACGAACAGAGGCAGTTAAACAACTCTTTCCCCTGATCCTTACGTGAACGGAAAGGTGAAAAACCCTAATAATTGGTACAACGGAACCTACCCTCTGCCACGCACTTCAATGATTTGTGTAGATTATTGCGCAGCCTCTGCATGGTGCAGGTATTAACACGGCCAAGTTCCGGCCGACCTTAATCGTCGAGGACAGCACAAAATTGCAGCACTGTTTGTGAACAGCGGGAAAGGCTTACTGCCACAAACAGTGTGGCAACCAAGAGCAGGAGCAGAGCCTACCCCTCGCTTTCACTGCTTCTTACGTTTTGCACCACACGGGACGTTAGCTCACAGCGTATCCTTCACTTGGTGCGAAATGCGGCGACGCTAAGAACTATACGCGCGTATGTTCAGATAGTGCTTAGAAACCCGGGTAACTTTCCGGTGGATCAATGAACAAGACAGACGTTAGGAAACAGCCAAGTTCAAATATTTCAGCAATCCGCATTGCTTCTTCCAAAACGAACGGCAGTCCCTTCAGGGTCGCGGCAGAACGTATCTAACTGTGCTCCTACTTCATTAGTGTGCTCAGTGAGTACAGGACACTGCACTAGTCTTCTTGAACGTTCAGACTAGGGAATTAGTTTTCAATCTGACAAGAGAACGTAATTTAAGGTTTTAGAAAATGAATTTTTTTATTAATCACTCCAACTAAATTTCATACAGAATCCAAGGTCGTGAAACTAGGTGTAAACTAGTAACTAATTTAAGGAGGGTCTGAAATTTTAAGGCTATTGCAAAATCTATTGGCAACATAGTGTCATAGCACAGAGTAAACACCTTAAAACCCGTTAATGACGAAAATCGCAGTTACAATAATCTTTTGCATTGTATATGCCTTGTTCCATTAGAAATATGACTAGATCGACATAAATGGCATTTTATTAACAAATATCACTAAAACAAGAACTTACAATTTTAATTTCACATATCTGCAGACAACTAGAAATGAGAACGTTAGTATCGTATGTCTTAAATGTCTGACGTTATGTACACTTATGAAGGTACAGTACATACTAGCCACAACGTGCGTAATGTGAATATTTCCGAATGAGGTCTGTTCTCGCGTTGCCTGAAGTCATTTCACTGTCATGAAGAAAAAAAGGAACTGACTCTTTTCTCCATCATTGCGATATATTTATGCGAACGACATGAACTTAGTGTCCCTTAAAAGAATACACTACCCCTACTTTATCTACAGCAAAATTGTTTTCTAGTCTTACCATAGTTAGACTACAGTCTATAAAACGTGATTGTTTAACTGGAGAGAAATCCGTTGCATGAGTGCTAGGATGGGAACCCCTGAAACGTTTCGACATATTGATTACGTATAGCAGCGGGCATCTAAAGAGAAGTAACGAAAAAACTGCTAGCTAAAATCATTCTCTGAAAAAAAAAAAAAGGAGACAACTTTCTGTTAATAGCTTTCAAAATTTGCAATAATTGACGGATGCAGCGGATGATAACTACTTTTATAACTACAGCAAAGCTGTTGGCACAGACGAGAATTCGGTTTTACTGAATTTTATTTCAGTGCGACATTTTCTATTTAATGAGGTGCATTCATCAATACCCAGTTTTTTTGAACAAACAGCTTTTATTTTAAGAATTATCATGAATAACTTACTGAAAACTTACGTCATATCGTTGGGATGTTTTATTATAGGCGCCCGCCTCTACGTGCTTTCACGTCTGGCAACAACACAAATGCGACATTACATCAGCAACCCTATCGGTTCATATAACAGAACGAACTTTTCATATGGCTACAGCCCTAAGGTTCAGGCAACAGCTAGCACAAAATATCTGTTTCAGAGAGGAAACAAATGTTTTAGAACGATGCGATAACCACAAATACTTATTTTTGCCGTATACACGTGTGTGTAGTGTGACATGTACTGTGAAACTAGACCAGGGAGGTACACGCGTCAGTTACAGTCTTCGTTCGACCACGTATCAGTTTCGGTCTAAAAGTATACAGTCAATTCTTTGCTCTAAATTCTGCACGTTGATTTACAATGAAAATTTTTTTAAGTTCATTTGTTTCTCTGCGTACTAGGCTCCTGTTAATGAAAACTGACGTGCAATATTGGTAAAATGTATAGTGGCTTCTTTCATTTGGAATTAGCTAGTGTAAGCATAAATTGCCCCAAAATATCAGTGGTAAAGGCAGGAATGCCTGACAAATGTGTGAGGGTGCAGGCATTTTCGAATGTAAGCAGAAAAGTCTAAAATGAGATCACTGACGATATTATACTTCTTTAAAATCTAAAGAATATGGTGATAGTATTCACTGTAATAGAGATTACAAAACACTGGAAGTAATTGTTTGCTAGTCAAGTTTGACACAAAGCATATATAAGTACGATAAACCTCAAAGCGTACTTTCTGCTGTATTTTTGGAACAGCCAGATGAGCACAAAGGAAAAAATGAAAGTTTCCTACGTATTTACAGTATGCTTCTATACGTATGTAAGGAAACTACTGACGATTTGTTATTTACGCGAAGGAAAAAGTGCCATGCACTACGTCACTTGCAATGAGCGATACCGAGATGATACATGAGGTACGAATTAACCCCTGCAGTGGTGGTCATTGTTTTATATAAGCTACCGTACCTCACCTGAGAATGGACTGCATCCAGCAAGTAATAGAAGACTTAGTTTGCAACTGCTACGCTGAGATGAAAAAAAAAAAAAAAAAAAAAAAAAAAAAAAAAGCTGGCACAGGAGAGCCATATCAAATCAGCAGGAAGGCTAATGACCTCCCCTAAGACAGGTAGTGGACGCTCGCTGCATTTTTCGTAGTTTATGCGCGATGTATTTGGACCAAAATAATTGACGGAACTTCTGATATCTATCGTAGCATCTCAGATTAGACCTCAGTGTTTTTTTGTTCACAAAGATAAATGTAAAATATGAAGCGAACGTTGGATAAGACATTGCCAAAATCAGAAACGGATGAAACAATCAAAACAAGGTTCACGTGGCATAATTAAGTGCATTAAATATGGGGCAAACATTAGGAGCGACGAACAGGGACCTCTAATTATACACTGCATATCACCATTAGCAGAAACTTTGTGTGCGTTCATAGTTGATGACAGCGCCAACTCACGACCAATTAAGTTTGCTGGTACGGCTATTTAGTGCAGCAAGTAAACAAATAATTCAGACGGCTTTTTCTTATAATCTACATTCCAGGCGCATCTACAGTGTGTGTGTGTGTGTGTGTGGGGGGGGGGGGGGCTCAGAGCGAATAATACCGTGTTCTTTTACATATTAACTGTTCGAATCCCTCTATCACTTCTAGAAACATTATACTAGAAAAAATTCCGCTGAAGATGCTTTTCGTGTAAAGAGGTGCAACGAAGCTTTAGCGTTTATTATACACTGTTGGAAGGAAAAGGGGATCGAATTTATAAAACGAATATTCGCTAGCAAATAATCATCTTCCGGCTTAACATATACCACACACTATGCTAGAGATCAGTGTTTCAGCACAACCAAGATTTCGCTTTCGGAAGTATAGCAATTAACCCGGAAAACCGTCACACTGAACATTACTGCGATGACGCGGACGTGGCCCGATTGGAATTTTTTTCTCGTTCGGCAAGACACTTGTCGCTCGACATGAAATTTAAATTGAGAATGCGCATTTCGTTGAGTGCAAACGAATTAGGCTCGGCGGTTGCGGCTGACCCCCGCTATGCACGTCGAAGGAGAGCGGGTGTGCGAGGCGGCGGACGTACTTGGCGCTGGCTGGCTGTATGACGGCTGGCACCGTGGAGAGGGGCAGGTCGCGGTCCGCGCTGCCCGGCATGTCTGCTGCTGGAGGCTGGACGCTGCCGACTGACGCGAGAGTCGGCCGACGCGCGCTTATAACGCCACGGCCCCCACCGTCACGCAGTCTGCGCGCGTCACCCGCGCCGTCATCGCAAACGACCTGCCCGCCTCTTTCCCTAGGCGGAAACCGATTCGTACGCACTGACATCTCCCCTGGGATCTACCCGCCACGTTTGGGGCAAGTGCTGTCGGGGAAAGTCACCAAAGAAGCCATCTTACAACCGCTGCTGGATAAAGCCCTCTTCTGGACTTACCACGCACTACCGTCTTCAACTAAATCACCCTACACACGTACCAACCGACAGACCGACATTTTAGACGTGTGTGGGGGTTCTGACCGACCGACCGACCGACCGACGAACTATGTTGGGACGTCGGGCCGATAGGACCAGACGACAGCCGACTCCCGTCCCCACCGTCCCACCCCTTTCACCCTATAAATTGTGCCATGCGCAACGCCGTCGTGCCAATCTCCCGCCAAAAGTCCGTCTTTTATCGCTGCGAGCTGGATTAAATGCTGTACTACAGAGTGCGAGGCGAACCAAACCTCGACAGAGTTTCTGAAGAAATTCGAAGACTGGAGATGTTTGTGGGACACGTCGTGCGAAAAGTATAGCAATAAAGAAGCAAGAAATGAAGCACTTTATTTGCCACATAAAGAGAGTAAAAGTTTTATATGAAATAGAGAATTGAGAAACAAGGGAACAGATGAGAGGGATAGCGTGACTTCCAGCCGCACGGGGCATTGTGGTAACGCAATGGTGAAACTTGAAAATTCGTACCGGACTGATACTCGAATCAGGACTTACCGCTAACTCACGACCGGCTGCCTCAATCATTTCGGTCATTCGGATACGGTGTCTGACCGACTAAAATTTCCAACGTATCGCACGTTGCAATGCTACGTCCCTCGTCCATTAACCCATTACTCGCGAATTATTGATTTCCGTAGCAGTTCGGACGGTAATAGCGCATCCGCACTGAAACAAACGTCAAGCACCTGTTGCGCTCTTAAAGATGTGTGTGTGTGTGTGTGTGTGTGTGTGTGTGTGTGTGTGTGTGTGTGGTGTCTGTTTTGTCGGACTTGTCCGACAGAACAGTCACCACTCAAACAAATATATATACAATGACTAGAAGTTTATTGACATTCTGTATTTTTGTTTCATTTCCGACACTTATCGGAAATTAAATCTAAATACCGAAATGCAGACAGATTAGATCTTCGATTTCATTTCCGATATGTATCGGAAGCTCTATAAAAGTTAAAAACCGAAATGTAGACAGCCAATGGACGTTTAATGTTAAAATTTACTTGCTTCGTACTTATAATTTTTAAAAAGTCTTTTTACAGTTCTCACAGTTGTTAATCGCTTCACTTCTTTTATATCTCTTGTTGTATTTATTAGATGATGTCAGCTACCACCATTTGCAGTCTTTCTTCTTCTCCTCTGAAATGAGTTGCTTAAAATTACAGGGGCATCTTTTATGCTTCACACATTAATAAATCAATAAATTTTAGAAGAACGTTTTTTGTTTTATTTATTTTGCTTTCCAATGATGTATTTCTTCAGTCAACCGTTAATCACGTTGCAGATTTCAGGAATCACAACACTGAATTCAAGGTCTTCTTAACTTTTGCCACTGGCTACAAACCGTAATGTAACTAACAGCCGCTCCTCGCAGCTCACAGCCTCTCTCATGACTATATTCTTTTTCGTTAAGAATGGTTTGATGATGTTCAGCAGCTCCGAAATGTATGATTCCACCATTCTTCGACAATTATGAAAATCATCGGCTTCCATTTCCTTAAGTTACAGAATGTGGGTCAATTTTATTTCTAGAATTAGCTACTTCTATGCCCACAGATTTCTCTCGTCTTGCTTTGGCATTGTTACCTCCAAAACAGCCAAGGTAAACCACGTTTTTGTTTCTGTGTGAAACTAAGTGGGACCTCGTAGAACATACAGACAATGAACTTAAGATAAACAAATCACAACTCGGCGGTGCTGTTATCGCTTAATGCAGTCGCGACGTGTGTAGGTTGCCACGAAATTGGTCGATCGGTCGATAAATTGGTACCCCCCCCCCCCCCCCCCCCCCCCGGAGACATCATGCTAATACCCCGTAGCACCAGCAGCAACCTTGATAATGGTCACAATTCGGCGACGAAGAGAGTCCAAAAGATTTTCGGTCAATCCCAGAACCGTATCGAGGTGATCTTTGACTCTGGCGGAAACGTTAAAGCTACGCCCACGTTCTCTCTCTCTCCTTCCCGTAAAACTAATTTTCTGCAGTTTTTGCTACGAAGATTTAGCAAATTTTATAATACTGTAAGTAGGTTTCATAGTAATGAAGCATTACTAAAAAATATTACTTAGTTGAACTACATTCGTGAAAAATATCGCACACAACAAATTACAAATTGTATAGATTTCCTAAAAGAACTGAAATTAAACCAAAGTGTATGTCTTTTTAACTTAAAAGGTTTAAATCCATCGCTCTGACATAGAAGAAAATCGAAAATGAATACAAACAAATTCTAAGGCATCAATACTATGTGCAGGAAAAATCTACTTGAATGAATTCTAATCCAACACGTTAATCTGCTAAAATAGCAATTAATAAATTCTAACGAATAATACAAAAAATTATTCCCACATGATCCTGTGTTTTTATTAACTGCTATACATTAGTGTGATGTTTGATAAGGACATGTTCTATTTGCTCCTCACAAATTATTAATTGTGCATAAATTGTGAATTAGAAATAAAAGAAAAGAGGCTATAATGAAGAGTTGAGAAAATATTCCTTTCCAACGTCTGTGGTTTGTTTCGTTATACTTTTATTTCGCATATCCTTGCTTTGAGTGAAGTAAACTCATTTATCATACCACTGAATTGAAGTTTACCAACTGTGTAGTATTCTATGGAGATGAATTTAACAGATTGCTATCTCCCAAACTCGACCTGACACACAAAATGTTGCAGTAATTTACATGGCCATAAATATCATCAAGGCTATTTCGACGTTTGGGTCAACACATCTTAGCCGTTACTTTGAAAAAAAAAAATCAAAATATTCCAGATGAGTACTCCTGTCAGTGCTATTCCTCAGCTCATTCACCTGGTACTTGAAATCGGCTAACTTGGGACTCCGTGTAAACATTTCTGCAATATTTCGCACCAAAAAAGAGGTGTGGATTTTTTCAATGTAGGATACATTTAAGGCTTTCCCTGATCAAAAATAAAAGTCAGATGAAATGGCGTGATATGTGTGAAATATGTTTTCCAATTCATTTAGTATTCTATCAGATACTTTGAAGCACCCTAGTTCAAACACTACAATGTCAGAAGAGCGTGCGTTTACAGTCGCACTCCGGGGAAAAGCTTCTTCTTGCAGAAGATAGGAACACGAGAGGTGAGAGAACTCACGAGCGTCTCGGAGTGGCCGCGTGATTTGAGGCGTCGTGACACGGATTGCGCGGCCCCTCCCACCGGAGGTTCGAGTCCTCCCTCGGGCATGGATGTGTGTGTTGTTCTTAGCATAAGTTAGTTTAAGTAGTGTGTAAGTCTACCGACGACCTCAGCAGTTTGGTCCCTTAGGAATTCATACACACACACAGAACTCAGTACCTCTGCCGATTAATTTTTAAAGCCTTTCCTTCATTTTCCGGTCAGTTCTTGCGCCCCGTCTACGTCTGTTCCCATGGCGGGGACGTACTCTCGCCACCCCTTCGCTACGACCTTTGTTATGCCATATCAACCTGAATCTACTGATGAGTAGATCTCGCGTAGTTGTTGTGGTCTTCAGTCAGAAGACTGGTTTGACGCATCTCCACGCAACTCTACCCTGTGCAAGCCTCTTCATCTCTACATAACTGCTGCAGCCAACATCCATTTGAACCTGCCTACTGTACTAAAGTGTTAGTCTCCCTCCACAGGTTTTATCCCCTACACTATCTCCCATTACCAAATTAACAATTCCTTGATGTCCCAGAATGCGTCCTAACAATCGCTCTCTTCTTGCAGTCAACATGTGGCATACATTTTCTTCCCCAACAAGTTAGTTACGCGATCTACACATCTAATCTTCATCAGTCTTCTGTAGCACCAAATTTCAATAGCTCCTTTTCTTTTCTTGGCTGAACTGTTTATCGTCCACGTTTCACTTCCGTACCAGGCTACACTACAGACAAATACTTTCAGAAATGACTTCCGAACATTTAAATTCACACTGAGGTCACAAAAGACTTGGGATACCTCCTGATATCGTGTCGGTCTTCCTTTTTCCCGGAGTAGTGCAGCAACTCGACGTGGCATGGACTCAACAGATGGTTGGAAGTCCCCTGCAGAGATACCGAGCCACGGTACCTCTAAAGCCGTCCATCATTGCGGAAGTGTCGCCGGTGCAGGATTTTGTGCACGAACTGACCTCCCGATTATGTTCCATAAATGTTCGATGGGCTTCATGCTGGGCGATTTGGGTGGCAAAATCATTCGCTCAAACTGTGCAGAATTTTCTTCAAACCAATCGCGAATAATTATGGCCAGGTTGACATTGCACACTAATCCGTAAAAGTTACATCGTTGTTTGGGAACATGAAGTCCACGAATGGCTGCAAATGGTCTCCAAGTAGTCGAACATAACCATTTCCTGTCAATGATCGGTTCAGTTGGACCAGAGGACCCAGTCCATTACACAAAAATGGAGCCATCACTAGCTTTCACAGTGCCTCCTTCACAACATGGGTCTATGGCTTTGTGGGATCTGCACCACACTCGAACCCTACCATCAATTCTTACCAAATGAAATCGGGACATATCTGACCAGGCCACGGTTTCCCAGTCGTCTAGCGTCCAACCTATTCGGGCACGATCCCAGGAGAGGCGCTGTGGACGATGTTGTGCTGTTAGCAAACGCACTGCCGTCAGTCCTCTGCTGGCATAGCCCATTAACTCCAAATTTCACAGTAATGTTCTAACGGATACATTCGTCATACATCTCATATTGATTTCTGTCTTTATTTCACGCAGTCTTGCTTGTCTGTTAGCGCTGACAACTCTACGTAAACGCCGCTCCCTTCGGTCATTAAGTGAAGGCTGTCGGCCACTGCATTGTCCGTGGTGACAGGTAATGCTTGAAATTTGGTTTCTCAGCACACTCCTGACGCCGTGGATCTCGGAATACTGAATTACCTAACGATTTCAGAAATGGAATATCCTATGCGTCTAGCTCTAACTAGCATTCCGCGTTCAAAGTCTGTTAATTCCCGTCGTGCGGCCATAGTCACATCGGAAACCTTTTCACTTGAAGCAGCTGAGTACAAATCATAGCTCCGCCAGTGTACTGCCCTTTTATACTACCGCCATCTGTATATGTGTATCCATGACTTTTTGTTACTTCAGTGCATATGTGATGTTAACATATTTCCCTTTTTCAGAAGCAGTTTGCCTGCTTTTGCCAGTCAGTATTTTATATCCTCTCTACTTCAGCCACCGTCGATTATTTTGCTGCTCAAACGGTCTCATTTCTTGATTAATTTCTTAATTCTTTCAAAGTGTCTCATTTCTTAATTTATCACAATCACCTGATTTCACTCGACTACATTGTATTACCCGTGTTTTCCTTTTGTAGCTGTTCGTGTTATGACCTCATTTCGAGACATTTGCCGCATTCAGCTGCTCTTACAGGTCTTTCAAAGTCTCAGAATTCCAGTGTTATCAGCAAATATCAAAGTTTTTATTCCTTCTCCCTTCCCAAGTTTTTTCTTGGTTTCCTTTACTGCTTGCTCGGTGTACAGACTGAATGTCGTGGCGGATAGGCTATAACACTGTCTCAAACCATTATTAACCCCTGCTTCTCTTTCAAGTCCTCCAGCTCTTAAAACTGCAGCCTGGTTTCTGTACAGGTTATAAGTAACTCTTCGGTCTCTGTATTTAATGTCTGCTACTTTTACAATATTAATCTGTTCCAGTCAACACTGTGGAAAACTTTCTATAAATCTACAAATGCTATAAACCTAGGTTTGCCTTTCCTTTTGGGCTATTATGCTGTGGTCGAATGTATTTCGCATATAAATCCACCGTTTCGTCCGTATCTGCCGAGGATGTTTTCAAGGGATTGTAGCTTCTTTGGGTTTTCGAGTCATGCACTGGCTCGCTACTGACTGCGGCAAAATTCCGTCACCGCGTGTTTCCGCGCAGTGGCGTGACGTCACATGTTTGAATATCCGAGCGCAGGGTGTGAATCGGACACTCGAAGAAGCTACGATCTACAGATGGGGACTAAAAGTTAGATTTAAATATGAAATCCATTCGACCACGGCATAATAGCCCGGAACATTTTATTGAGACATTTGCGGCCGTGAAAGTTCACATTTTACAATTTCCGTTTCCTTAACCTATTTCCTAAAATAAGATTTAGGGTCCGTACTGCTTCGCTTGTTCCATAATTTCTGCAGAACCCCGAAGCCAGCTGTACCAGTTTTTTCGTTCTCCTCGAAATAATTTGCGTCAATATTTTGTAACCATAACTTATTACTGTAAACTAGAACTACCAAACTGCGGGGATGTTAACTGCCACGTTTCACCTTCTGTTCCAGACAGCCACAGACTTTTCTATGGCATTAAGATTAATTAATTTAGAGAGCTATTAGAAATATGAGAGGGGCCTAAGTGTTCGTCCAATTGGAAACATATTCGTGCAGTCCTGTGAGCATGGCTGCTTTCATCTTCAAAGCATACTCTTCACCAAGACGGAGAAGGGCAACACTTGGAGAATGTTGAAATAACCATCCTGGTTCATGTTCACATGAATCTGGGGAGCGGGCCCAAGTCACGGTACTAAAAACACCCTCAAAACGTCACAGAAGCACTTTAGGCCTGAACTATAACCTCCACACCGTGCGGGTTAAACGTCTCAATGTGCCGCCAGTGTTTCACCTGTTAATTGTTATTGGCAAACCACGGACACTGCGAGCGGGCGTGCGGGGAAGGTAGCCTCCTACTGGTTTTACACGCTGGCAGTCACGCTTTGGCCAGCCTTTGCATCTTCACAAGTTATGCTTGGTGAAAAGGTTGTGGTTGCTAACACACTATTTAGGTACCAACTGTAGTGTAACTAAGGTGGTTTTACCACTATTTGTAATGTTTTAATGTTTCTATTAAAATTTACGCATTTTTTAAGAAATTGTTAGAAGAGTTTTAGATAAACTGATGGGCATTTTTTTCTGTTTGTTTCCATAGATCTGAGGATGGTTGTTAATAAACTGAAAAATAGTCTCATCTACTTGTTATCACTTTATATTGCGATAAGGACCGTTAACATTTATAATCAAAATATTTGAAAAGTATAGCTTAGATCTGCACGTATCTTTGGACCAAGTCGAAAACAACGTCGCCCGAGAGTGTGAACATGCGGAAACGAGAAGTTTTTGTGTTAAATGCGAGACGTAGTATCTAAGTGTGTGGAAACAGCTAGAGTAATTCCAAAAAGTGGGTGTAGTGTTGCATCATCGTATGGCAAGAAGAGGAACAACGCGACCGCACAACTCCAGGTGCTGGTTCCTCACCATCTGTGGTGGTTTAAATCTTTTCTGGCGGCATTTACAGGTATTTCTATAAAACGTGGCTTCAGTATCGTTGTAATCAATTCACAGCATCAGCTGCATCTAGCTAGCTGCTGCTGAACACGGTCAGGCATCAGAAACAGCAGACTGCTGTAATGAGTTAAGCTGGAAGATGTTTTATTTTATTTGTATAGCATATGCAGTAGATGTGTTTTATGTTACACTTATTCTAATAAGGCTCCAGTTTATAGACGGACGTTCGAACACCTAGTGTAAGCAGTAAAATCATTTTAATCAATAAAAAAAGTGTCGTGGGGCTAGGGCCTCTTGTCGGGCAGACCAGTCGTCTGGTGCAAGTCTTTTTAGTGCACGGCACTTCGGTGACTTGTGTGTCGATGGTGATAATATGATGATGAAGACAACACAATACCCAGTCCTCGAGCCGAGAAAAATCTCCGATCCAGCCGGGAATCGAGCCCGGGTTCCTTTGCACGGTATTCTACCACGATAACCACTGTTTTTTATCTCATTTTGTTCGTGATGTCCGTTCGTAGCTGACGTCCCAAGACGCTTGTTCAAGTTCATCGTCGTTCCATGAACTCAGCTGTTTATTACAGAAGGCGGTCAACCCTCTCACCGAACACGCTGAGCTATCGTGCGGACTACCACGTAGCCGCCGGTCGGGCATTTTAATTAATGATGTTGTTATGTGACTGACTACAGCCATACGCATATAACTACACTGATGAAGTCTAACGAAGAAAGGGAGGTGAGTGCTCACATTTCCGTCGGCAAAGATTTAATTAAAGACAGAGTGCAAGCTCGGACTGAGGAAGGAAAATTGTTTCCAGATCCATTTTATTGAAAGTAGGGACTCAGGCTCTAGTGGTTGAAAAAATCGGCGAGGCAAAAGCCCAAAAGTCGGGACATACATAGAAAAAGCAAACAGAAACCTACGTAAATTTTCACTCATCAAGTAAGTATTTCCTTGCATCATATTACGAACATAATTGGTGTACTGGTATAACTGTTCTCTTCTGTTCTGTTAATCATAAATACCAAATGATATGATGATGAAGACAACACAACACCCAGTCCCTGAGCCGAGAAAATCTCCGACCCAGCCGGGAATCGAACCCGGGCCCCTTTGCACAGCATTCTGCCCACGCTGACCACTCTTCCTAACATATATGACTCATAAGCTCATTTATAAAATTCTTTAATACAAAAAATAGCGCATTAAAGGGTCAAATGTGAACAAAACACACGAACAATACAGGATTGCATGCTTAACATTTTTTAAGAATACTAATGAATCCTTAAAATGTAAGACGAAGGCTTGTTGGTGTAGTTACTCAATACCCTTAACTTGCATGTACCTGCCTTCTAATTGTTTGTACACTACTGGCCATTAAAATTGCTACACCACGAAGATGACGTGCTACAGACGCGCAATTTAACCGACAGGAAGAAGATGCGGTGATATGCAAATGATTAGCTTTTCAGAGCATTCACACAAGGTTGGCGCCGGTGGCGACACCAAAAACGTGCTGACATGAGGGAAGTTTCCAACCGATTTCTCATATACAAATATCAGTTGACCAGCGTTGCCTGGTGAAACGTTGTTGTAATGCCTCGTGTAAGAAGGAGAAATGCGTACCATCACGTTTCCGACTTTGATAAAGGTCGGATTGTAGCCTATCGCGATTGCGATTTATCGTATCGCGAAATTGCTGCTCGCGTTGGTCGAGATCCAATGACTGTTAGCAAAATATGGAATCAGTGGGTCCAGGAGGGTAATACGGAACGCCGTGCTGGATCCCAACGGCCTCGTATCACTAGCAGTCGAGATGACAGGCATCTTATCCGCATTGCTGTAACGGATCGTGCAGCCACGTCTCGATCCCTGAGTCAACAGATGAGGACGTTTGCGAAACAACAACCATCTGCACGAACAGTTCGACGACGTTTGCAGCAGCATGGATTATCAGCTCGGAGACCATGGCTGCGGTTACCCTTGACGCTGCATCACAGACAGGAGCGCCTGCGATGGTATACTCGAGGACGAACCTGGGTGCACGAATGGCAAAACGTCATTTTTTCGGATGAATCCAGGTTCTGTTTACAACATCATGATGGTCGCATCCGTGTTTGGTGACATCGCGGTGAACGCACATTGGAAGCGTGTATTTGTTGGCGCCATACTGGTGTATCACCCGGCGTGATGGTATGGGGTGCCATTGGTTACACGTCTCGGTCACCTCTTGTTCGCATTGACGGCACTATGAACAGCGGACGTTAAATTTCAGATGTGTTACGACCCGTGGCTCTGCCCTTCATTCGATCCCAGCAGGATAATGCACGTCTGCATGTTGCAGGTCCTGTACGGGCCGTTCTGTAGAGAGGAAATGTTCGACTGCTGCCCTGGCCAGCTCGTTCTCCAGATCTCTCACCAACTGAAAACGTCTGGTCAATGGTGGCCGAGCAACTGGCTCGTCACAATACGCTAGTCACTACTCTTGATGAACTGTGGTATCGTGTTGAAGCTGCATGGGCAGCTGTACCTGTACACGCCATCCAAGCTCTGTTTGACTCAATGCCCAGGCGTATTAAGGCCGTTGTTACAGCCAGAGGTGGTTGTTCTGGGTACTGATTACTCAGGATCTATGCACCGAAATTGCGTGAAAATGTAATCACATGTCAGTTCTAGTATAATATATTTGTCCAATGAATACCCGTTTATCATCTGTATTTCTTCTTAGTGTAGCAATTTTAATGGCCAGTAGTGTACATGTTGTGTTTCGGATTAGATACGCATCCTATTCGTTACTTACCAATCGTATTTTCATTGACCTAATGAACAGAGAACGTCGACGGGGGTACATTAGCAGTACGACTAGCAGCAAATAATATTGCCGGACACTTATTATTAACCTTATTAGGAAATATGATGTGCACACAGCTGAAAGTCACCTGCAACCGCCATTTTGTTTCTCACTATAACAAACGAAATGTGACCTAGTAGGAGATTGCAGGGCATGAGGAGATGCTGGTGGTGGTAGGGAGGTGGGGGGAGGAGGGTATAGTTGAAACAATATTAAGAAAATAGCGCCTTTAATATAATAATAATATAAAACTGGGGGCAGTGCGAATGTGTATTTTGAGTACAGCTGGGACACACGCTGAGCCGTTTCCTTACTTTATAGGGCGATGGCGACCTGCTGGCCTGCCCTGGCGCCCGAATACTTCGCGACTGTAGCCTTCATGACGACTGTAAGCTAACTGGCGCTGGCGTGTAAAGAAACAAGTCCCGCGTTTGCCTTAAGCGCTTTGGGGGAACCACGTAAAACCTGAATCTGGATAGCTGCACGGGGGTACACCACCGTCATCCCGAGATGGGGCCCAGTGTCTCGCCACTGCAACAACTAACTCGGAGGAGTGTGAAGGGAGCTAGCTGCAGCGTGACACGTATATTCCTCATTATACTCGCGTAGTTTTAGTCAGCGCTTTGCTTCTGTGGGGCAGTTGGTACAGATTTCGCTGAGACGGTGCTTTTTCAGAATGTATGGATCCCACTCAAAATCATAATCCGTGATCATGGCTCCATTACGACTTGAAAATGGCCAAATGTTCTATACGCACTTCTAACGCCAACCAGTTCCTTTGTGTGACTAGGCGCTACAACATTACCTACGCGATTAGTGATTGTAGTGAATGTCTCATATATTGTGTAGAGCAGGTTGACAGGTCTATTTGTGTTTTGTCCCTCCTTTCTTGTGACGTAGAATAACTATGGCAGATATAAAACTAATGAATTGACAGGGAATACCTTCTTGCAAGAATATCATTTTTTAATGCGTAAAAAAACACAAATGGTTCAAATGGCCCTGAGCACTATGCGACTTAACTTCTGAGGTCATCAGTCGCCTAGAACTTAGATCTAATTAAACCTAACTGACCTAAGGACATCACACACATCCATGCCCGAGGCAGGATTCGAACCTGCGACCGCGGCGGTCGCTCGGTTCCAGACTGTAGCGCCTAGAACCGCACGGCCACTCCGGCAGTCTAAAAATAAAAAAAATAAATAAAAAAATAAAAAAACACACAAAAGTAATCTTTTTGCAAGAAGGCAGAGCATACAAATTCGATGTTTTCTGCAAGCATGAGACCAGAGGTTCGGTCTGTCCCAGTCTTCTTGATGTGCTGCAAGGTGTATCATAATTAATATCAAAAACTGACACAGCATCAAAACGAATACATCAAAAAAGACCGTTCATGTAAGACTTTTATGATGACTGCTAGTTGAATTTAGGTGAGATAAACGGCGTTAAATAGTTCGGAGGAGAAATCAAAACACTACTTTGCAGGAGCGATAGAGACAGGGTGATTCAAAAGTCATGCTCGATAGGACAACATAGGATGAACCAAAACTCCACCGACAGAGTTCCAGAGGTGGCAGTATGGACCAAAACAAGAAAAAAAATGTCTGTAAACATGGCTTCTGAAATGCGTATCTCACGAGCTATGAACACTTCAACTTCAGTATCGTAAAACAGATCTCTTCTACTACAAACTTGTTGCGTTCCGTATTTTGAGAGGTGGTAGTATGGGCCAAAAAAGAAAAAACGTTTATTAAACTTAGGCTATAAAGTGCATAGCTTAAGAGCTATGAGCACTTGCTCAGTACATGAGATGTGTTTCACAGCAGCGAAGATGAGCAAGTGCTTTTGGATCGCAAGGTATGCATTTTAGAAGCGATGTTTATTAGACATTGTCTTCTTTTTTTGGTCCATACTACCGCCTCTCAAAATAAGGAAAGAAAAGAACTTGTAGTAGAAGATATTTATTTCACTATATCTAAGCTGTTTCTTGTTTTGATCCGTACTACCAACTTTGAAAATTTGTCGATGAAGTTCTGGTTTACCTTATGGCTTTTAATTCACCCTGTGTAACGAGAATGCAATTTCTCGCTCATCCTTATATGGAATAAGGAAAATCATCAACACTATCAAAACTAATGTGGGGTTGATTAATATTTTTGACGAGGCACTAAAATTTTGTGGCATTGTAATAGGATACAGTTATTAGTTTTTTGAAACATTTCACGTTACCTTTCTTCCCCTCTTCTGGTAGAGCAACTGCAGCCAGTCGGAGATTCTGGCAGTGTCTGAGCAAATGTAAGCAACCACATGATCTAATGTTTACACGAGGTCGGATACTGGCATAGATAAGAGTGCAGCCGATTTCAAATATAATCCAGCTACCTTGCTGCGGAAAGATGCTAGATTTGTAACAGTCATTTAGTCCAATAAATTTCTCTGGGACACAATGACTTCAACATAAAGATTAGCTAGAATTTAGAAGCGCCTCTAGAAAGAAACTCAGATTACTCTGTCGACGCACCAAATACGTAAGTTTCGGGTAAAACGTTCAAAGCGATCTTATATCAGTTTTAATCGCGTGACTCTCCCATGCTGTAGCTGGCAAACTGAAGTCTCCCCTTACCAAGAAGGCAAATGTTCTGTATCGAGATTTTCAAAATTTTTCGATTCTGCAAAGCAAAGTACGAGCATATGGACCATCTTCATATACACGTAAAAGAATTAAAGATTTGTTGTAATGTTATTGTTCACGGCCTGTCTTCTTCAGGAGCGAAGCAACTTCAACAAATCACTGACTAATGGACCAAGTCCCCTTCCTCGTGAAAGATTTGTCAAACGTGGCGAGCGGCCTTCTCAGATTGCTCGTTGAAAACGTTATTATTTACGGTAAAGCAACGCAGGCGAAAATCCTAAGACTTCTCAGACTATTAGTGAAATAAGTGACGGCACACCTTACTAGATGAAGGCCACAAAAGGGAGTAAGGACGTAACAACATTCGGCTAAATCATCTAGGATATGGCACCGGACTTAACCACATTAACAAATCTGATGTAATTCTGTGAGAAGTCATAGAAATAGGCTTAGTTATTAAAATAATCAGTAGGGGAAAATTCACCTTCTAGGACATGTTCTGATAATCTCTAGGGAATCTTCGAAGGAAATAAAATATCCGAAAGTAGTGTGACTCTTTGACAAAAGCTGTTCCACCGTTCCTAATCCCGAAGAAGTTCCCCCAGGCTGGAAACATCGAATACATTCAATGACGAAATTCTGTATTTGTGATCAAAAATTTTAGCCGGTATGGTATGTGAGAGACGACTAGAGACATTGCAGTCTTCTCGCGAAATGCTACTGCCGGAAACGGTATGTGGTAGGTTAGGCAGTATTCATAAGTTTGTGACTGAAATCTAATTTTGACAAATCTGAAGTATTCTTCCCTCAGTATTTTTCTGAACTGAAAGCGCGTCAAGATCTAACTACACACTTTTCGCAGTTTGCTTCGTATATTTTTTCCATAGATAATTCCAGTTAATATGCCGTTTATAAACAGCACGAACAGGCGCTTCCAATAAGTAACACCTGTGATTGGTTGTGTATCTGTTGATTCCTGTCTTGCCCGTCCACACAAAAAGCACTCAGTCCAATCGCAGCTACTGCTAGGTATTGTTATCTAGTTATTTTACTGTCAGCCGCACGGGATTAGCGAAGCGGTCTGGGGCGCTGCAGTCATGGACTGTGCGGCTGGTCCCGGCGGAGGTTCGAGTCCTCCCTCGGGCATGGATGTGTCTGTTTGTCCTTAGGATAATTTAGGTTAAGTAGTGTTTAAGCTTAGGGACTGATGACCTTAGCAGTTAAGTCCTATAAGATTTCACGCACATTTGAACATTTTGAACATATTTTACTGACTGTGAATGAAATTCAGAAAGGTAAAAATGATATTTTTACGAAGTGTGGTCCAAAACGCGTCGATCGCGTCAGCAAAATGAATATACGCAGACTAGTACGGGGAGTGAGCATAGGACGACCCACACATGAATTTTCAATAGCTCTCTGAAGTAATTCTGGGTGAATGTCAGAACAGTTCTTAAGCAAAGCCACAGATGGTCCTCGGTATAATAACAAACGGGTGAGTCTTCCGTGTCTGACGAGAGCTCATTACAATGGGGTAAGTCCCGAAACTTGGTTGTAACGGCACCTGGCTGACCTAACTTGGTGGGAGAGCCACGTAATCCTGGAAACACTGTTAACGAGGCGGAGCAGATGATAACAGTGTCAGGACATGCGGTTTTCACGTGTCACATCACACATTCAGTGCCTCTTCTCCCACTGATGATCCCGTTCTGCTATCACAAAAGCATTGAGACGTGAACAGCGTTATCGCTCTAGTCATTAGTTTATGTATATCAACAGTATATCACAGCGACCCTTTCACACAGAAGACGCGGGAGAAAGAAACACTATGTTTCAACATCTGCATTTGCGCTCCGTGAGCTATCATACCGTGTGTAACGGACGTTTGTGCTTTTATACGTTGTAAATGACGGGATGTCCACTTGTCGACACACAGACGCACATGAAGTCACCTGCACTGAACAAATACACTTACCCACACGACCCTAATACTTTGCGAAGGATACCTGTAGGTGCCAGCGGGCGCAAAGGATAGGGAGAACCTTCCCAGTTAGGCAACTGAATCTGTCCTTCGCAGTCTCCCAGCCATTCATGCCATACAACTTTGATTTTTACAGAACTAATGATTTCGGTATCCGTCTGTACATATCCAATTTATCTAATTTTACTGTCGCAATCATTACGGGGATGAGGGTTGGAATTAAATAATATGTTTCGTTTATAGGAAAGAGAGGTGTTGAAATTTTGAGAGTAAGTCGCAAAGTATGGTGCCTTGGTACAGGCGTCTCCCATTGGAGTTTGTAGAGTAATTTTACAATAAACAAACTGGTGACAAATCATTCAGTCACTACCTCTTCTGCTGATCCATCTCGATAAGGGTCCGAGACAGGCGAAGACGAATGCTTAAGAATGGTCGAACTAACGTTTTGTGTTACGTTCTTCGTGAATGGACTACATCGGTTTGACCTTCTGTCTGTCCTCTCCCTTCGGCACGTCGAGATTCGCATTTTCATTCTACCTTAAATCGGCTTGTACATACTCTCTGCTACTGTAGACTGTTGTAACTGATTCCAGGGCCTGATCAAAGAGCACGTAGCATCTAGGATCGTTGCATATGTTTACGCTGAGATTTGGTTGCCAGTCTTTGTATTATAAGCGGATTATCTGTGAGCCGCAACAGTTTTCAAACATGTGACCTTTTGGATACAGCTGTCCCATTTGAGAACAGCCTCACATCTAAAAATGTTTTCAGATATTAGTCTAGCCGTTGTTGATAGAGTGTGAGGACGTCTGATGTGGCACTATCTTGTGTATGTGTGAATTTTACATCTGTTTTTTTTTTTTTTTTTTTTTTTTTTTTGGGTAGAGGGGGCACTAAAGTATGCTCATTAGCGTCCACTCACAAAAGTTTTCATCTTCCTAGTAAATAATAGCGTAATAAAATAAAATATTCATAACACGCAGTAAGGTAACAGAATTCGTTAATAAGTTTCTGAATATTTAGAATTTTCTTTCTTTTCGAAGACTGCTTTATTTCTTAATTTCTTAGAGCACAACGAGTTCCGAAAACTACAATTACTTTTTCAAGTGTACACCATAGTATGTTTCTGCAGCCAAAAGAGAAATCGGAAACTCAAGCTGATTTGTGATTGGCCGTTTGACGTGCTCTTTTGGTTACGGTAAACATTGGCTTGCGTTCACCTGAGAATGGAATTACATGTTCAGAAGCTGGTCGAGCTCTAAGAAAAGCGTATAAATAAAGCACCTTTATATTTCTTTTTTTTCTGCACTTTAATTATAACTACCTGGTATCTTGGCTGTTGTAACATAGCATGAGGGTCTAATTATTCTGTCCCAAATAATTTAGAGAATGACTTTCTGACCATCATCGCTTATAATAGAGGTCAAGTCACTGTATTTGTACAAATCATGGACTGCGCTGTCATTTATTGTTAACTGAGAGCGCTCTTCAAATATGTGACACACAGTTCATACACTAGCGGTTCCTATCAGTGGAGGAGGAATCAATTCAAAATAGGGCATTGTCCAATGTGGAACCACATCTTCTGCCATTGATCCATGGCTCTGCACCATGATGGGTTGGTAGGAAAGCTTTACAATTTGCGATTACATTGTAAGGCCTCGTTGGCCGTTGCATTCAATTCTTTTATTGCCACCGCGTGCCCCCGATGACTACATTCCCTGGCACCCAGCAAAATAGAACTTAGGTAGATGTTGTAAGTGATGTAGGCTGTTCTACATGGACTGCGAAGGTTTCTCTATAGGAGACATTTCGTGGATGTCTTGAATTGGTTAATGAGCGACCCACTGCAGTGGCGAGTGCAGTGGACTCACATTCCACTGGAATTTAAATCACTGTGCAGCCATGCTGACATGGGTTTCCTTTAAATTGGATAGAACGCGTTTACTTCGTATCCCAGCCTTTTGTTCGTGTTTAATGACCTCTCCATCAGTGAGGAATGAAACGCTGATCTCCTTTCCTATTTTCCTCGCACTGCACTCAGAAAATTAGAGCAGATGAGGACTTCTGCGTCTCTTCTATCCATTGCCATCAAGGTCACATGGTCACATATGCTTCATATCAAATACACACAGTTTTTTCGGTAAACGGAATTAGAAGACGTGATCAGGGCTAGCCTCTGAGCAACCCTGCTGTCCGTTGCTTAGAACCTTCGGTGCCGAAGAGGTTGCGGTGTGTAGGCCTACTTAGAAAGGCATATAAAATTTATCTGGTACACTGAAGCTGTAGTATTGTTCCTTTTATGCTGCCAAGTATTCAACATTAGTATTCTGAGGAAGTAAAGGAATCTCATTCACAAAGTCTTGTTTTACGTTGATCCGAAATAGCTTTGTGGCATGTGCGTAGATTCCATAGTTCGTCAGGCTTTGAAGCATGACGGAGCCATGTGTCTCCCCGTGACTTCAGAGTGATAGTCTCGCTTCCATCGAGGGAGATGCGTAGTCTGGAGATTTCGTAGCGGCAGCATTCGTGATGTGCTACATCCATCGCTGGACGCTGTCACGATATGCATGCACAATCGCCTGTCTGTACAACATCTGTATATCCTTGCTGAGCTTCAATTTCGTCGTCTGGCTTTCGACTATTGCACTATATGCTTGGTATATCCATATCTTTACGCGGTTAGATCAGTACGAACCGTCGATCACTGCCCCATGAACACTGTCTGTGAAGGATGGAGAGCGTTTAGAAATATCGATGGCAGGGAGCGTGTAAATGGTTGTAAATGGAGACTTTCTGAATATTGAAAGGTATCTGTTAAATTTCGAGTAGACGATATATCATACAAATCTAAAGGCTGTCAGTTCAAGTAAAGAACTAGGTATAACAATTACGGCCAGCTTAAATTTGGAAGATCACACAGATAATGATGCGGGGAAGCCGAACCAAAGACTATGTTTTATTGGCAGGGCGCTTACACGATGCAGCGGATTGACTAAAGAGACTGCCTGCACTACGCTACTCTGCTAGAGTATTGCTGTGGAGAGAGACCCCTATCATATAGGTTTCACGGAGGAATTCGAAAAAGTTCAAGGGGACTGTCGCAAAATAGATGGGAGAGCGTTAACGATATGATACGCGAGTCATTAAAATAAAGGCGTTTTTCGTTGTGGCAAAATATTTTCACGAACTTTCAGTCTTCAAATTTCTCCTCCGAATGTTAAAATACACTACTGACCATTAAAATTGCTACGCCAAGTAGAAATGCAGATGATAAACGGGTATTCATTGGACAAATATATTATACTAGAACTGACATGTGATTACATTTTCACGCAATTTCGGTGCATAGATCCTGAGAAATCAATACCCAGAACAACCACCTCTGGCTGTAATAACGGCCTTGATACGCCTGGGCATTGAGTCAAACAGAGCTTGGATGGAGTGTACAGGTACAGCTGCCCATGCAGCTTCAACACGATACCACAGTTCATCAAGAGTAGTGACTGGCGTATTGTGACGAGCCAGTTGCTCGGCCACCATTGACCAGACGTTTTCAGTTGGTGAGAGATCTGGAGAATGTGCTGGCCAGGGCAGCAGTCGAACATTTTCTGTATCCAGAAAGGCCCGCAAAGGACCCGCAACATGCGGTTGTGCATTATACTGCTGAAATGTGGGGTTTCGCAGGGATCGAATGAAGGGTAGAGCCACGGGTCGTAACACATGTGAAATGTAACGTCCACTGTTCAAAGTGCCGTCAATGCTAACAAGCGGTGACCGAGGCTTGTAACCAATGGCACCCCATACCATCACGCCGGGTGATACGCCATTATGGTGATGACGAATACACGCTTCCAATGTGCGTTCACCGCGATGTCGCCAACGCCGGTCAATTGCTGATTGTGTATGAGAAATCGGTTGGAAACTTTCCCCATGTCAGCACGTTGTAGGTTTCGCCACCGGCGCCAACCTTGTGTTAATGCTGTGAAAAGCTAATCATTTGCATATCACAGCATCTTCTTCCTGTCGGTTAAATTTCGCGTCTGTAGCACATCTTCGTGATGTAGCAATTTTAATTGCCAGTAGTGTATTTTGCTGACACCCACCTACATAGGGAAACATCTTCATCGTAACAAAACAAGAGAGATTAGAGCTCACAGAGATTTAAGAGTTCTTTTCT
The DNA here is from genome assembly GCF_021461395.2 of Schistocerca americana. NCBI lineage: Eukaryota > Metazoa > Arthropoda > Insecta > Orthoptera > Acrididae > Schistocerca > Schistocerca americana. The sequence goes on along the minus strand of NC_060121.1, from coordinate 409,986,021 downwards.
GCCGCCTGCTCTTCGGGAATGGAAAGGTAGAGATATAGCGTGGAAGTTGTTCAGTGAACCCCCTGCCAGGCACTTAAGTGCGAATTGGAGAGTAGTCATGTAGAGGTAGATGCAAATGTAGACTTTTCTAGAACGCACACAAACTCACGTTTAGAGGCCCCAACGGCCATTTATTACAGCCTTATATACGAGTAGCAAGGGAAATGAAATGTTTAATTAATTTAAAATCCAAGTACAGAGTCGGAGTATAAATAGACGACTATCCAAACAACTGAAATCACAGGTTGATTTCATGCATAAATGATGAGCTGATAAATTTGATAGGGAAATTTCATCCTTAACAGTAGTTTCTCAGCGGTTCTGGACCGGTTGCCAAAGACAAAGATTACGGGATAAGAAGATCCGCATAATTTTTAAATTTCTGGAAATCAATGTAATAAAATAGTTCAAAGATGGCGAGCCCGTTGAGAAGGAAGACATGAACCGTTGAGTTGAACCTCGCTTTGCACACACGCTTCAGGGGAGGGACACGCTGTTTTTCGCCGGGGTGGTGGTCTGGCACCACCGCACAATGTCCAATTTACGCGCCAGGGGTTCACCCACGTCGATGCCTGAAGGAGGAGCGGCCATTGCCGCCTACCAGATCAAGTTGGCAGTATGGAACTACTTTTTTCCGCGGTAGCAACTTCCCAGTGTCACCATCGAGGTCACGAAACCGAGAGGCATACGCTCAGGAACCACACCCTGAAATCCACTCTGAAGCAATATGCATAGCCGCGGTCGCTTCGTTTCGGTACATCGAGAAGATTAGCATGGAAATCAGCCGCCATCTTAAGTTGCAACATGTCCTGAACTGTATTACTTTGAAGCCAGGCGCATACAGTACATTTGCGTTAGGAATCCGATTACCTCCTCAGGAGAAGCACGCTATGTTCGCGATCGTGGTAACGGCACGCCCTCACATCATGTTCTACGGACGTCATTGCATCTGTGGTAAGCAATGCTCTCATGTGACTGCGTACTCGTTTCCCGTCTCTATTGCTTTAGTGCCTCGTTAACTGCTTGTTTATTTCCTTCTCATTGGTTCTCTCTCAGTTCACTGAGTAATTTTCCTTGAAGGCTGGAACGAGCTTTTGCCTTTATTTTCTTGTGTAATTTATGTATTCTTTTTTCGTGGATAGCTTGCTTTCCCTCACTGTGAAGGCTGCCTCTCTTTTTGACGTGTTTCTTAAGAGCAATATAGAGATGTTATTCAAATGCAGAGTGTGTCTTACTCGTCTGTACCTTTTTCCCTGGTCCCTAAATAATTCAAACATGGCACTAATGAAACACTAGCTATAGGCTGCGAGCTCTGATGCTGAACAGTCAAACAGATAGGCAGTTTTGCAGGAAAGCCCTAATTTATCTGTGACACTCACTACCAGGTAGCTTTGCGATCGGTCGTACCCTACATTTCATTCAACTAATCTCTTTACGAGTGGTGACGAATCAACAATATAAATCTCTCCAGAGTTCCACAGGCCTGGATCTATATATTCTCAGCAATACCGTGTTACAAACGACTTCGTACAAGTGTTGTAGAGCATGATCAGCACCATTTTCAAAAGACAAGGTTCTATTACGTCTCCGCTACTTTACGTTAGTGGGCATGTGCTAGCAGTGTCTCGTACACACGCTGTGGTTTACAATCTCAACAAATCATAGCCCCGCCTCTGCTGGCTGGTGGTGGAAAAAATTATCGCTACTGACTTTAGGCCAGCAAGAGTAGATGGGGTAGCGCCACGTTCCTGACAGACTTTCCACGAGTGGCCTGGATTAAATTCAAACCTCTGCGCATTTTATCGTGGACTAAGAGAGTGTGACTCTGTTGATGATGGTCTGTTCGTTGCATGGGTATGTATAACCAGGCGATCTCCTTGGGCCTATATGAAATGAGTAGATCTTACAACCCACGCATGACGCATCACTACACGCACTCAGATTGCAGTCACGTCCACTCAACAGGTACACAGCTCTCATACACCGTGTGAACAGGCCCCTTGTGTGTCGAAGATGCCTTGATATTCTTTTTTTATTTTCCTCAAGGATAAATGACTGGAGGAACCGCGTGATCACTTCGTCGAGAGTTTCAATGTGTAGAACTCTTTTTATGACAGACCATACTGTCACTCCATATAACTACGATACGAGACGTTGAAGGGGAGAGGGGCCGAATGGTATTTGGTTTTGACAAATGTGGCCACAATACTTCCAGCATCATACCCTCTGAATTAACCCTTTTTGTGGAGGTTATTTACCACAGAGCGGTCGCGATCCTTAAGATGAGATTTTTAGACACTAAATCACATGGGCCTCGCCTGTGCTAAGATCTCCAGTTCCTCAGCTGAATGCACCAACATTCCTCTGACACACTGAATCCATCATATGCGAAATATTTAATTTCAATTCTCCTTGACTGTATGTTCTCAGAGGCTTGTCAGAAGTATTTGCTGGATGCTAGAGCCAGGCTTTAGATTCAAGTTATATGGTCGTCTTACGATTTGTCACAGACTGCCAGAGGTACAGGAAATGATGTCTTTGGTGCGCTTCCTGAAGGATTTTTGGTAGTTTCTTTTAAGGGGTAACACACTGTTTGACACTGATTTTTTGGGATTTTCTTTTGGATGGGAAGAATTAATTAGAATTTAATCAAATTTTAACATCATTTCATTCATCTTTCGAACAGGTTTCGTGGATTTTTTTGAATAATTTCAGCCGAAAATGACAAAGTTACGCTGTGATGTACATGAAGGTTGTGAGTACGTTCTCTAATTACGTGCAGTGTAGCCACTCAGATTTTCATCTGAAATCAAAAAGTTTAGGTTTTACATTGATAACTTATTTTCTAAGAATATGAACCTCAATGGAGGTGAAAATAATGAAAAGTACACATTTTGCAGGTGTTGGAACAATTTGCTTCGATTTTAACGATTTTTTATCGACTTATAAAAGAAAAATACTCTTAAAATCATGATATCATCTTACAGGTTAGTTCATATAATTTGTAATTTTATAAGGAATCATACTGTCAGTTTTCATAATGATCGGTTCTATACTTTTTGAGTTAGACTGCACGCAAGTGTAGAAAAAGTAATTTTGAGATAAACGCGTTTGAAACATAAATTCTCGGAAGCTAGAAACTTAAGGAAGTTAACAATAAAGTAAAATGCTTGCCAATTAATCTATGATTCCAGCACCATACAGTTATCCTTATTTTTCCTCATAGCCATCGTTTTGCGTGCTTTCCGACCTTCCTTCGATTCCAATGAACTACGTCGATTCCGCCGGCTCACGCGCTGGTTATTCATTTGTTCGGCATAACTGAAGCTTTACGTGTCTACTACAATTCCTGCCTCGTTCATGACCATCAAAAGGGATGAATTTCCTTCACTGAATAAGCCCGCTGCTCAATACGGTGCCAATTCGACGATTTTTAGTCCGGAGTGTAAGTGTTTAGGAGCTAATCGCCGAACTTTCATTTGCATTTTGCGTGTGCCGACCTAAGCATCTCTCCAGTAATTCGTCCCTTGATAAATCTCCATATATTGAAAGAATTTCCTTCTGTACGTCGGGTGCTCATAAAATCTAAACGAATGCGAATTCTGCTTTGAAATTCTGACAGCGTATTCTTGGATAGTTAAGCTAACGATTTTTGCAACAAAAAATCGGATTTCTTCACCCTCCTAATGTGGTTTTCCCTCTTTAATCGCTTGTCTTTTTAGGGTGCTGACATAGCTGCCCTTTTGGAGTGACTGCTCATTTTTCCTTCTCCTGTCTGCTGAGATGAGTCTTGGCGAAATTCAGGTCTCTGACAACCAGTCGATCAGAAGTACACGATGTAGTCGGCTTGCACTGCAACGATGTTTGTAGCTACTGGCGCTTCATATACCAGTACTTGTCACTGTGTGTCCCAACGCAGGTTTTCCGAATGTGTTCCTTCATTTTTGGGGCGAATGGTTTTGAGATGGGAGACGACTGTATGTTCGCGAACACCTTCTTGGCTCAGAGTACAGTTTACCTTTGACCTCCTGAATTTTTTGCTGTAATAAAGAACTAGCGTGCTCTGCTCCATTCTCCATTCTGCACCACATCTGTGAAAAGCTATATCATACTCGTATTTACCAGTCGTATCCAGACCTTTGCGTACTGTGGTTGTATGCATAGAATCATTGTAAGGCCATAGGTATGTGGGAATGAAGTCTCAGGCGTACAAAGACAACTGTCATATACTGTATTTACTTTAATATATTGAAAGTAAGTACCAAAGCAGCAGAATTTCCAGTTCATCCCAAACTAAATGCACCTACCGCAAATCACATGTACACCACATAAAAGTTGTGAAATTCCCGTCCAGACAAGTATCAAACACTTCGCATGTAATATCAATGAAACTGGCGTATTGTAATATGGTAGAGAAATAAACAAGTATGTGCGACGTGTCTTATGTATTTAGATTCGGATAGCCTTTACTTTTCAGCTTTCTAAAAGTTTAGCTCCCATCTGCCTATTTTGTTCCAACCAATAAAAGAATTATAGGTGCAAAATTTTAGCTCAGCCGAATAACGCTCATCGACCATGATGTTTCGATATTTCCTGTGTGATTTTTGTTACACGAATCCTCATTATTATTATTATTATATAAAGTCTTATTATTAGAAATACTTGTTTTAATAGCCCTGTTTTTAGACTTTAATCCTAATATTGTAATATATGATAAACAACACAATTTTTTTAATAGTGAAACATTAATACCATCAGTTTAGAAGTCTGCAATAGCTATGTGGCAAATACGACGTCTTTCTCCTAGGTGTTGACAACGTAGACTGGCTGTGTTAGTAGTCTTTCAAGGCAAGGAACAATTATCAGGTGCCCCTAAAATCCCAACATCTCCTAGAAAAGATCAAGTCGTCGCTGTTTACCAGGTATTAGAAAAGTGGGGTTTAACTGACAAAATTAAGGCAATTTTCTGTGATACGACAGCAAGCAATACAGATCGAGTAAATGGCAGCTATACAAACCTAGAAAAATTGTTTAGTTGTGACCTGTTATATCCTCTTTGCCGTCATCACATTTTTGAACTGGTGATGAGGACCTGTTTGGACTCATCGATTAAGGATACAGGGCACTTTTCCGGCTCAATATTATGTAAAAACCAAAACCTATTTCTTTGAGGCACTGTTGATAATGTATATGTTTTACAGATTTTTTGTTGATATCAGGTAATGCAGCACACTTTCTAAAAAAATTAGAAGTATTTTGAATATTTTTGAACCTGCATAGGGTTATTAAAAAATTACAAAGAAATTTATGCAATTTTTTTTCGAAAATGCTTCCTGAAATTGAGGTACCATTTAATCCAATATTATACATTTGAAAGAGACTAAATTATTACCAGGTATACATGACATGATGGTTGAGGTACTAGACCTATATAATTCCACTTATTATGCATATTACAAGGATAAAAAAATATCACATCTTACATTTTAATTTTTATAATTTTTTTCCTAATAAAAATGTTTTTTTTCTATAATTTAGTTGATTCTGCAATCAACCTATATAAGTATGGACTAATGCAAGTTACAGAAAAAAATTAGAGCAATACTTTATAAACTATAGGAAACATTTGTACCTGAATTCTGAAAAATACGACTTGCGGAAAGTTGCAAATGAAGATATGAGTCCACTTAAACTGTGCCTCAGAACATTCCTGAAGCGTAGTCTTCATGCTGCAGCATTTCTTCATCTTCAAGCTTCCTCTTGGCGTTCCTTTTAGCACTTCTTGCTTCTTTGGTAATTTGAAGAGCGAATCTTTCAGCTTCATGCACCCATTGTCTGTCACACACAAGCAATTGATCTTCCATATTAGAGCCACATTTAATGCCTAAATTTCTCAGGACTTACAACCTTCCGATCACTCCATCATTGAAACATGTCACTGCATCTAGTAGACCAATTTTAATGTAGTTAGTCCTACAGAAATATTCTTGGGAAATCTTTCCCATATGCAGTGGGAGTTTGTATTCTGAGTGCCCCCACGATGTCATTTCCTAAGCAAAACAGGGTCACTCAGGTCTCTAAAAATTGGTTTTAATTCTTTCATAACAAGCTCAGGAAGAGAATGATTATGATGATATATTTGAACACTTTCTTTTGCTTTTTGGTAACCACACCAAGAATCTGCTGCTTTAGGGCAAAGTCTGTGAACGGGGTGGTTATCTGTGGACAACTTATGAAAGTAGGTGGCCCATACAGCTTTTCTCATTGCTGTAACATCATTCAGAGGTTAAGTTCATCTAATGACCAGTCCATAATAACTCTGAAGAAGGTCTGTTTCAGTTTTTGGCAATCTGCCTCGGCCAGACAGAGATTTTCCATCAGATAGCAACTTTCCTTTCATTTATCTTCGTAACTTCCTCAATGTAGCACCCATCCTGTTTTGGGCATGTCCACAACGCTCCAGTTTTGTTACCAAGGTACCACCATAAATATTGAACTCCTTAATTTTATTAAAGGCTTTAGAGTCCCCATCGCCTAGGTACTTCGTATATCTAATGCTATAAACGGGCACCGACCTCTGAAATATTTTTAGAGCTCCATCACACTCCATACCTCCACTGTAACCATCACAATTCTTAGAACACTGATGTTCAATATGTCCTACAGTGTTACCATGGTAGGTGTGGCAGTACTTAGATAAGCACTCAAAATCAACAGCTTTTCCATGCTCCAGAAAAGTAGCACTTACAACATCATTCTAGGAATGATGTCCCCAATGTTGCCATATCCCATCAAGTGCAACAGCAGTGTACCTGGTTCCACTAATATTTACAGTTTCTTCTACTGCACGTTTCATAGATGCTTTAGACACAACCGTCAGGGGACATAAAAGTATTTTTATGTACTTGCTGAACCTACTGGGAGGAGGAGGAAGGTCCATCAAACCACAAAACGTTTGAGCAGCCTTTTTTCCTTTTCCTATTGCACGCATTGCATACACTAACTTCAAATTCACATCATATGAATTATACACAATGTTCGAAGTCTTTTTCGAGGTAGATTTATTGCAGGATCTGCACAGAACAACTAATTTTGACCCTAAACCCTTCCTGCTACATTGTTGTTCAGTTATTTCCAAACAGCCTACACCATCACATTGTTTACATTTTGGCACTGCCTTTACCAAAGAAGATAAGATGCCCACATCAACAACAGCAAATCCACTGCAAACAGCGTCATTGTTAACACAAAAATTTGAATCACGAGGAGGCGTGCCATGTGGGAGTTTCTTCCTTGAAGAACTGATACATAAGTTACTTTCAACAGTGTGGCTCGCTTTGTTTGTGAACTGGTTGCACGGAAATTCCTTTTATTGAATTTCTTGATGCGTGGCATAGTTTGTATTTATCGCACATTAAAGGATATGTACTTCCACTAATGTATGTAGCACTTGGGCAACGTACATTCAGTAACACGTGAACAAACTGCTTCAGTGAAACAAAAGTAAATACTAGCAAAGATAATCATTGACAGACACTAGAAACCTGAACTGTTACCAAAATATACAATGTATCATACGTATAATCGCGGGAACAGAAAGTTCACAGTTATTTTCGAAATAATACTGGTGTCTGTAACAGAAATAAAGTGAGCGTGGTGGCATACATGACCACAACTTTAAAATTTTACATATACAGGTCATTTTTCATTTGAAACCGTATAGTGTATATATCAATGTAATCAGGAAAGACTATATAATTTAATAAAGTCATAAAAAATACGATTTTTCCACCATTTATAAGTACTGTGTATCCTCAAGGCAACTTCTAGCCTAGACATGGAAATTTTCGAGAAATTTAGAGTAATTAGATCGGAAGTCGGCAAGAACACTTACATGACCGGTAGCAGTGAAGTACTTGATGATGTACGGTCTGTTGTTGTCGGATTTCTTGAAAACCTACTTTCTACACAGAAATAACCGCGAGATGATTGTCGAGAACTGCTGGAGTTTTAGATGATCTATCTTGGCAGCATTTGAAAGAATGGGATACTGTTTCGCATCGCAGAAGCTGTAACTCATTCCAGATTCCATATATGCATTTGAGTTATATATGTTTCAAGCTCAACTTTACTTACGTGATATGGAGAAAAACTCATTGACAAGAATGTTTATCTTTCTTGCACGTGTGTATATTAGAGCTTGGCTTCTGTCAACAGAAGCAATTAAGGCTCCTTACCATGACTTCCTATTCAAGAGTCAACAGATAAATTATCAGGATATTGACCCATTAATCACTAAGGCTGTTGCAAAAATGTTTTCATATCACCTCTGATACTTAGCGCCATAAACTGTGGTTTTAGCTTTGTTTGATCACAACATTCCAACAAACGTCAAGGCAAACGTAGCTCAAGTGATCTTGGAATTAGAAAAAAAGCGAAGAAGAGGAAAAAGACATAAAACAAATGAAAAGGTACGTTATACATAGCAATGATCTTTTTTCTTTCAATAATATTGACGTTTCATCTTCTGTAACACGAAAACTTTCTTCACAAGGTTTTGTATCAGTACCGATTTTCTCCTAAAGACCCTTCAACACGGAAAGATGATTCCCATTACAAAAGTGCAATTCCAAAGCTTGAGGAGCTGGTTGATGTGAATGATCTTGCAGAAAGCGGTGTCAAACTCGTTGAGGACCACAATAACATCCTCACAAAAGGCGAAACTGAGAAACAATTTGTTTCACATATTCTTGTTGAGACCATAAAAATAGCCACTCGCTACTAAATATGCTCTTAGTATCATCTTTTGATTCTACCGGAATGAATGCTGTTGAATGATTATGCTGAATTTGCTTGGATGTGTCACATACATTACTTTCATGGAAGACAAATATAAAGTAGAAATAAGGAAAAATACAAGACGCTTTAACGGAAATACGTAGGTATTGCGGATCCTACGTTCCAACGTAAAGGCGTTTGAGGGCGCCTAGACTTTGTTAGTTTGAAATGAAATTTATCACAGGCTGTTTTTTTGTCAATTGGAAGAAAAGGGGAATTGGAGAAGCAACATTCTAATTTTCAGAAAATTACATATAGCCAAAGGCTGCACTAATTTAGACACGCTGTTTCAAAATGATTTTTGTGATTTTGCCACCGACAGTTTGATGCCTACATTAGAGATGCGGTCACACTGATCTGGGCAGTCTACCTACACTCGCTTAGATATGACATATAGTACCCAGCGAAACTTTGCTTATGTGCGGCTCATCAGTCGCCTATTAAACGTGATATGCCACGATATTATGATGTTACCTTGTTACTATTTACTTTAGTTACATTGAACAACGAACAGATTCAAGAACCATTGGACGACTCACAAACTGCGCTAGTCCATCTACAATAAAAATAATGAACTATTTTCCAAAGCTGGAGACCGATTTCGTTCACTAGAAACAGTTATTGAATCCTACAATACATCATGATCTCGAACCTCACAACTTTCCTTTTCGGGTAAGAGCAGTAAGGGCATATGTTACAGTAGTAAAATGTATGTATAGTGTCGCAAATATCTTTACAAGCACTTTCTGTTGGTAACTGATAACATGGTGCTGTTAGACTCAGTAAATGGTATCCTGTAATATCTGAAAAGAGTCTTTACAAACTGTTGAGAAAAAGTAAATTCTAATACATCTGACTTCGCACAGTGAACACATTCATAGCACAGAACTGCCTGAGTAACTGTTGTACAGTAAAAATACAATACCCAATAGATTCCTATCGACACAGTCAATACTGTCGATATAAATTTACCACATTCCATCAAACCTCCTTACTTTTTATCATAATCAAATATCATTCAACATTTCTCCAAATATTAAAAATTTATCCTTGCTCAAAATTTTGGTAAAAACGTCTACTACATTGCTTTCTGAATCCACTTTATAAATGTTTGTAATTCCATTCATATAGAAATTATTGACAAAATGGAGTGTATATTTTGACAGGCTTATTAGACTTTGCATCAGTTATATTCAAAATATCTAGAACTAGCTTAATCTCAGTGACAGCTTCTAACAATGCTGGCTCTTAGAAAAAGTAGAGGATTTGTAACACTGCTTAGATTTACGAAATATTACCTTTCCAAATAATCTAATTACTGTATATGGCCTGATGTGGACTTACAATCTACAGAATCGCCTGCTCAGTCCACATTTACAAAACTGATACTAATATTTCAGTACTCACAAAGCACACTCATAGTTTGTATCCTTGTAACAGTTTTGAAATCTATTGAAATAATTCACACAATAGCTAGTATCTGGACATGTTTCTGAGCTAATTAACAGGGGAGCACCTGCCAAGTTCCTGTGCTTAATATCATGACTTTTATATTGTGCTACTTCTAGTTTCAAATTTACTTTGATTGGAGTATGTACAAATTTAAATGTTCAAGCTGACATTTCTTGGTTAGAAATTCAATATAGCTTTCCTGACTCAGAGTCATTATATTATTCATATAATTATAATTAACATTTATCTTAAGCCAATTCTTTACTGTGCCTAAACCTTTCATCTGCAATCACTTGGATAACAGAGTCTCCATTTCTTGTATTTTCCCTTTACTTCTACAAAAAAATTAGCAAATCATTAACAAACACAATTATATAGACCATGTAATTTGTAATTATCAGTACATATGGACGATAATCGTATTTACTTCTTTTAAAGTCTGAATTTTCAAAAATTCATCCAAACTGTCATATCATGCTCTAGGACTTTCCATCAAGCCATATGATGTCTTAAATAACTTACAATCTCTTTCTGTCCAATCTTTGTGTTGAGGATGCTGCTTTACATAAATTTATAAGAAAACTTTACCATTAAGAAGAGGAGTCTGTACATCCATTTGTTCTACAATAAAACCCTTTCAACAACAAAACTTTCAATGTTTTCATTATAGTAACTGGTGAATAAATATCATTCACAATTTCATTTTGTTGAAAACTCTCTAGAATTAATCTTGATTACAAGTGTTATTTGATTTTCTTGTAAAAACCCACTTTACATCAAGAGCATTTACATTCACTATTTTAGTTGCTGGTTTCCAGGTTTTATTTTTATTTAAACTTTATACTGGCTCATTACTGTTCATGACCTCCTCAAAATCTTCAGGACTATCAGCACTACAGAAGTTTATACAAATGAAGTTACTCATAACATAATCCTCAAACCTATCAGGTAGTTTACATTCTTTAATTGAACTTCTCAACTCTAATTCCTGTTTTTGTTTATATGTATTCACTCTCTATGCTTTCGCACTCAGAATTCCTAGAATGTTTAAATGCTTACTTCTTGGATCAGAAGCCTTAATATAACCATGAATAAAAGTGAAAAAATATCTTTACCCATACAAGCCATAAGTTGAGTGAGATCCATTCACATTAGTATGAATAATCTTTTATGTTTTTGTTGCTTTGCTTTTATTGTTTTCAAAAGATAAATCGTCAATTTTGTTTTCAATGGAAACTTTACTTTTCGTAAATTCTGATTCTAAATTTGTTGGCAATCCATCTGCTTACTGATGTTTACACAACATATTAAGATAGTTAACATTTACATACCATGTGTACAATGCAATTTATTCTTTATTGACATGGTGTCTTTACTACTGACACTATTTTCATTAACCTATTTCTTGTAAATTTTACTTGTCATTTCGTACAGCTTATTTTCTTTCAAAGCAATCGCAAGTCTTTATTAATTACCTTTAACATGTTACCTACAGATACAATTTTATGTTTTTCTCTCACTTTAAAATAACTAATCAGTTTTCTGTCCATGCCTGTGACATAAAATATATCTTCAATTGCGGTTGGAATCATGTCACCACAAGCTGTAAAATAACTAATTATATTTTCTACTTTTGTAAATTGCAAAACTGTACCAACTGTAATTTTTACATCCACATGTTATACACTCAGAAAAATAATTGTCATTATTTAACAACTTGATCTGTCTAACTACTAACCAATAACCAATCAGTCTGTACGTTGTTATTTGACTCAACATTATTACACACCACTGTAGGTCGTACCTCCTTTACAAAACCGCTCATTCCACTTCCATTCTGTTGACATCCTCAGCGTCCTAGGTGACGACTCTCTCTTGAACCATAATGTTTACTCCAGCCACGAGACCAGTTGTTGTTGTCCCACTGCACTGGCCAATTTACCAACAGTATGTTGCCAACCGCTGCAGCCGCCTCTTCGATGACGTCCGCCACATGTCCACGAATCTCTGCTTGTTCCTGACTGGCGACAATTCATCCTGAAATGTCCTGGTTTGCCATATCCGTAACACAATTACTCCTAGTAGCTTGTACCGGTTTTCTTTTCAGTGTGCAATGCATTGAATTTTACACTTTCATTTCTATCCTTGTTTTTTAAAACCATCAGCTGAAGTTTACCTTTAACGTATTCGACTGTATAATCTTCTTCTTTTAAAATATCGACCAAGCCTCCAACATAGCTCAAAGATTCCGGCAAGGCGCTCCACATGTGGTTTAGCTTCTCCTTTTCTGTCAGTTTCGCACCTGCTGATTTCAATTCCTTCATTTTGTTTTCAAAAATACTGAAGAAATTTGTGCCGTGTCACTATAGTGGTTTATCCAAGTTGTATCTGCACACAATTTGTAGCGCTGTCGATTCCTTGGAGTAGAATTCGTCGAACTTCTTCCTTAATGTTCCTCAAATGCAGCCTCCTTACCATTCACGAATTCTACTTGCTTGTTAGAGATTACTCCGTATATGCAGCTCATTGCAGGCATATTTTCTTCATCCTATCTGCCTTGTCTGTGCTCATTTCTGCCCTTGAAGCTTATGTGTAGCAGACACATTTCTATTCTCCGTTTCCAGATTCCATAGTCTTCTGCATCAGACATCTGTATCTTAATATCAGCCATGTCCAATTTCACAAAGCACACTTTTTAAACAACAGTCTTCTTTTTAGTTCACAGCTGATCACTACTTTTCCGAATGACACTCTTCTTTTTTTAGTTTATAACCGCGGACTGCTACCATGTTAAGAATATTTACTTAGAAAATACAAATACATCTGTCTTTACACAATGAAACATTCATGGCGCAGAACTAACTGGCTGACAATTGTGCAGTAAAAATATAATACTCATTGTTGAGATCCCTGTCGACATAGTCAATACTATCGACATAAATGCACCACACACCAACACAAACAACTTCAGTAACACGAATGTGACCTTCACTACAAAAGAAGATGTAAAGACTAACACAAAAGTTTTGAAAACGAAAATTTGTAGTGGCTATGAATAAGTATCAACAAAGTTAATTAAAAATATTTTTCTGAATTTTTAAGCTTTTTGTATAGCCAACCATTTATCACTGGAATAATATCAGATCGGCTAAAATATGGTGAAGCTAGGTCTCTGCATAAGACAGTGGATAAATATGTAGTTTCAAAACTTCTAACGAATTTTACTTTTGCAAGCATTCTCGAAACTTTTTTAGAAAAGAAGTATATAAGCACAGTCTTAATCAGCTGACTACAAATAACATATTGTGAAGTTTTAAAATGTTCTGGTATTTGGAAGGCTGTTTATGCATGTATTCAGCATGTCCTTAAATTATTAAGCATTAATTGACAGGCTACTTGTATATTCTGTGATGAGGAAAAAACTTTGACAGTGTAAGTCACAACATATTTTTAAAGACATTCAGGTATTATGGTTTCTCAGGAAACTCTGCAAAATCATTCAAACCATACCTTTTCATCACGTGTCAATACGAAAAAGCCTTGTTTCAAAATACCAGTTTTCATTGGAAAAGAAACTATACTAACTATATATGGTGTCTCATATGACTGCATGTGAGGTCCCTTACTTTTACTTGTGCATAACAATGACGTTTCAATAATAACAGCACCAGAAGTTGTTTGTTTGTTTGCAGACGATAAACATATTTTTATAAATAACAAATCAAGTACAGTTTTACGAAAGATGTACATAGTTTTTTTTGTGATCATTAATAAATGGCATGCAACCATTTCGCTGACATTAACTTCACTTCGTTATATACGGTTTAGAATCTGAAAACGTTTTCCTACCAAAATATGAGAACTTGCATCTGGAAGACGCTGACAGTGTCAAATTGTTATAATTATGATTTGATAATAAAATCAGCTCGGAGAAGCATACAACAGAATCAAATATTTGTTTCCATTGCGTATGTTGTCAGATGTAACTGAGGTCAAAGGTGAGAAAACTGGCATTCTTCGCTTAGTTCCGCTCCATAATTCCATAAAATGACATATTTTGGAATAACCCGTCAGCTAAGTTACAGGTTTTCGATTCCAAAAGCCAGTAACACGAATTATTTGTAGTGTGAATTCATAACGGTTCCCAGAAGCCTATTCAGATAACTGGTTCTACTAATTAGCGCTTCTCTGTATATTTATTTCTCAGTAAATTTTACATAAGTCATATATCTCTCTTTCAGACCAACAACTTAGTTCACTAAATTAATATTAAGAATAAGATAAACCCTCAAAAAGACTTAAAGCCAAGGGCTTTGGTTCAGAAATGTGTCCATTATTCAGGAGCAGAGATTTTTCGATAACTTGTCAGCAGCTATCAAAAGTTAACTATTGAGAAATTATATGTTCTATTCTCTGGAGTGTTTCGTCACAATGGGTCTATAAAAACAGATCCTGTGAACCTAATAGAAACCTAAAAATGGGAACGCAGCTCTTTCTTATCACAAACCAATTCTTAGCGAGTTAGATGCACAGATACGCAATTAGTGTATTTGTGCTTCTATAAGACGACAGATTTCCGCTGTCGTTGTGAATGTAGGCAGAACCTCCTGAGTTTGCGCATCAGATAAGGGCTGTCCTTACAGATTTTCGATGTGTGTTTTACATCTGTCTGTTTCTCCTGTTTATAACCATTGACACCTATCTGTTTTAAAATCTTAGAACATATTTTGAGCTCAAACATTACGAGATATCTCGAGCAGAATGACATATTCTGTTCCAACCAGCATGGATTCCAAAACATTGGTCATGCGAAACACAACTTCAGGATTGGGTTTTACGATATCGAAGATGAAGATGCGCTCATAGTTCTTAAGGTACGCATTTTAGAGCCCCTGGATATTAGACTTTTTTCCTTCGAACTATCGTTCCTGTCATGTCCATGAATACTGACTTTCCTCCCAGGACGCTCTGTATTTCATCACTTGATATGTAGCACGGGTTAATAGAAATCAGGACGGGAGCATGATCTGCTATTTTGCGCTACCATTACTCGGTATGAACGTTTGGTGTACCGCCACTCTCTAAACGTATAGAATGGGACCACACAGTTGCACACAGCTCAGAGCCACTTTTTCAACAGCCTAACGTCTGATACGCCTTGCAATCTGCTTATGTGTTTTCGTTCGACACCGGAATGACACAGGCCACATAATCACCTCACCATTTTATCAAAAACTACGTAATAGGGGGAATGGTCGCCCCCGGCTGCGATGGCAGTTGCGATACGCGGTAACTGGGACTCCATTAGCTGGAAGTATGCGGAGGCACTGTTATCATTCGGCTCACCTGCCACAGAAAGCGACAGGATTCCAGACGCTAGCGCGTCTACTACGGCTGACATGCTCCACCAGCTGGACTGGAATTTTGGAGACTGCAAGACAGGTAAGGTCGCAGAATGCACTGCTGTACACCTCAAACGCCTACTGCACCACTCCAGAGCGTCTTTTTTTCCACTGATAGATCGCGGAAAAAAACAACATTAATGAACTCTATGTTGTAAAGTACATCGAGGCCCGCCCGGTTGGCCGTGCGGTCTAACGCACGGCTTTCCGGGCGGAAAGAGCGCCTGGTCCCCAGCACGAATCCGCCCGGCGGATTTGTGTTCAGGTCCGGTGAACCGGCCAGTCTGTGGATGGTTTTTAGGCGGTTTTCCATCTGCCTCGGCGAATGCGGGCTTGTTTCCTTTATTCCGCCTCAGTTACACTATGTCGGCGATTGCTGTGCAAACAAGTTCTCCACGTGCGCGTACACCACCATTACCCTACCACGCAAACATAGGGCTTACACTCGTCTGGTATGAGACGTTGTGGGCCGGCGGAGACGTCAAGTGGACTGCGGTAGTCGCCGTGGGGTTATGGACCACTGCGGCTGCGGCGGGGAGGGAGCCTCTCCGTCGTTTCTAGGTCCCCGGTTACCATACAATACATACATACAATACAATACAAAGTACATTGATGTTCTCCAGACTCATTCAGAAATATTACTTGTTTAAGTCCAAGGGAAGAAATTATCACCGAGAAAAATATGAAAAACTGGAGCATCATAAAGCGGCTATGATTATAGGTGACACAAGAAAATGACTAAATCTTTAGAGCAATGTATGGCCAGATTTCGACATGGAACTAACGTAAAGCCACACTAGTGGCACTTTAGCTGACACGGCAGGGACGACGTGTACTGTTGTTTCCATACGCACCCGTCAAGATTCTAGTGGCGCCGTTTTCAATGTGGTGTCAACTGAGATTACTCGGGCGTATATTGGTGTTGTCATTCACGTTGTGGCATTAGAATTAGCCAAGATTCCGATAAGAAGAAGAGAATGTATAAAAGCTGGATTTCGAATCTAATTTTGTGCTGAAATAACACACAGGCATCAAACACCGTTACATTGGTCAGCCGGAACATTATGACGACGCATCTAATACCCGATATGTCCACCTTTGACACGGATTACAAGGCCGACGCGTAATGGCATGGAAGCACTGAAGCATTGGTAAGTCGCTGAACGAATTGGCACCACATCTGTACACACAAATCACGTAATTCCCCTAAATTCCGGGGAGGGGGGTGATGAGCGCTGACACCACGTTTATTCACATCCCAGATGTATTCGATTGGGCTCAGATCTGGTGAGTTGGGGGGCCAGTACATCAACTGGAACTCGCCACTGTGTTCCTCGAACAACTCTATCACACTCCTGGCCTTGTGACAAAGCGCATTATCTTGTTGGGAAACGACACTGCCATCGGGTAACATGATCGTCATGAAGGGGTGCACGTGGTCTGCAACCAGTGTACGATGCTCCTTGGCCGTCCTGGTGCCTTGCAAGAAGTCCTCTGGATCCATGGATGCCCACGTGAATGTTCCCCGGAGCATAACGGAGTCTACATCTACATTAAACTCTGCAAATCACGTTTAAGTGCCTGGCAGAGGGTTCATCGAACCACCTTCACAATTCTCTATTATTCCAATCTCGTATAGCGCGCAGAAAGAATGAACACCTATATCTTTCCGTACGAGCTCTGATTTCCCTTATTTTATCGTGGTGATCGTTCCTCCCTATGTAGGTCAACAAAATATTTTCGCATTCAGAAGAGAAAGTTGGTGATTGGAATTTCGTGAGAAGATTCCGTCGCAACGAAAAACGCCTTTGTTTTAATGTTGTCCAGCCCAAATCCTGTATCATTCCTGTGACACTCTTTCTCATATTTCCCGATAATACAACACGTGCTGCCTTTCTTTGAACTTTTTCGATGTACTCTGTCAGTCCTATATGGTAAGAATCCCATACTGCGCAGCAGTATTCTAAAAGAGGACGGACAAGCGTAGTGTAGGCAGTCTCATTAGTAGGTCTGTTACATTTTGTAAGTGTGCCGCCAATAAAACGCAGTCTTTGGTTAGCCTCCCCCAGAACATTTTCTGTGTGTTCCTTCCAATTTAAGTTGTTCGTAATTGTAATACCTAGGTATATAGTTGAATTTACGGCTTGTAGATTAGATTGATTTATCGTGTAACCGAAGTTTAATGAGTTCCTTTCAGCACTCATGTGGATGACCTCACACTTTTCGTTATTTAGGGTCAACTGCCACTTTTCGCACCATTCAGATATCTTTTCTAAGCCGTTTTGCAGTTTGTTTTGGTCGCTGCCAACTTGTCTCCGTCACACAATACAGGTGTCAAGGAGGTGTTCCCTTGGAAGACGCGGAAACGCGCCCTCTCATCGACATGATGCAGAAAGTATCTAGTTTCATCAGAAAATGCAACGCTCTGCCACTGCGCCAACGTGCAATGTCGAAAGTCACGTGCCCATTTCAGTCGCAGTTGCTAATGTCGTGGTGTACATTAGCACATGCATGGGTCGTCGGCGGCAGAGGCCCGTCGTTGGTAGTGTTCGTTGCACACTGGTACTCTGCCCAGCACTGAAGTCTGATGTTAGTTCCACCACAGTTAGCCGGCTGACTTGTATCACCAGTCTGCCCAGCCTACGACGTCCGACGTCTGTACTGAGGGGTGGCCGCCCAACCCCACGACGTCTGGACCTGGTTTCACCTTGGTTTCGCCACGTGGTAAAGACACTCGCTACAGCTCTCCTCGAACACAGTTTTCGAAATGGTCGTGACGAACCCCTCGACCACCACAGTCTGCCGCGCGGGATTAGCCGAGCGATCTAAGGCGCTGCAGTCATGGACTGTGCGGCTGGTCCCGGCGGAGGTTCGAATCCTCCCCCGGGCATGGGTGTATGTGTTCGTCCTTAGGATAACTTAGGTTAAGTAGTGTGTACGCTTAGGGACTGATGACCTTAGCAGTTAAGTCCCATAAGATTTCACACACATTTGAAGATTTTTTGAACCACAGTCTGCTTTCGGTCAAAATCGGTCGCGCGCCTTCCCCATTCTACACACGGACAGCAGGCTTACTGACACTACATGCGTCATGCGTGCGGCTCACTAGCAGCTATTCCCCACCAGGTGCCGCTACCATCGCCTGGACTGGCTTATACTGGTAGCTGGTCTGTGGCCTTAATGTTCCGTCTGATCAACGTATAAAGAAAGTACAAGTCGTAAGCGGAGATCCATTCATGGAGAACTTTCGAACAAAAAAAGTGAATGTCGAGTGCTTGTTGAGCTCTGTTAAGAATCCCGATACTCACATCAGCGGTGGATCACTGGCTCGAGTGACACTGCAGGTGACACTTCGACATTTAACATCTGCCAGTGTACAGGGTGAACCAGAGCTCCTCCGGCAAACTTTCAGAGCTCGTCAGTTTCTGAATATTTGTATTTTAGTATACGGGACCCACGGTATCTGGCGGCTCGTTACAGAGCAATAATCAGTGTAGCCATTCTTCTGGAAAACCTAGAATTTTCAGGAAATTACATTTTACCTGAGAAAATCAGAGAAACATCGGGAATTTCATAAAATCTCAGGGAGTTCTGCGTTTTTCTAGCATTGAAACTGAATTTTAATGAGCTTCATGAATCACAAATTTTAAAATACTTAATATCTCAAAGTGCACTAATTGTATGAGTATTATTCCATATGAATTATCGATGTTTAAAAACTGCGGTTAAACTACTGTTTATGGCTGGTATGTACTTCAGTTGAGAGTTGCTGCTAACCCCGCCCCCTAATTACTTTATTAGAAGCTTCTTGACACCATCTTCCTCCGCACACCTGGATTTTTCAGTGAATACTTTTCCAAGTTTGAGCAGCCACCCTGAATAACATAATTTATTTATTCGTTGGGATCATCTAGGACCTCGTGAAGTCTTGTTGCACTTAGCACTGAGCCTGACTTTTTTCTGAACCCAGATTTCTCTCAATCGTTGTGAGAGGGCCTGCTTGGGCTCCAAAGGACACCATGTCTTCTTTTCGGTTGTTCGTCTCGGGTTATTCCGTTTGTCAGTATCTTCTTTTGGAAAAGAACTCTGTCAAAAGCATCTTCGGGTTTTGATGTGGAGGTCTTCGTTGGTATTTTTAAACCATGGCATCGTAGTTTTTGGTTTTGAATCAAAAAAGAGAAATATATTTTTGAATAACCTATTTCCGTCCATTCGGCTGAGGTGACCATAAAATCGTGCCCGTCTTTTGCGGATTGTCTCTGTGATTTTTGCTATTTTACTGTAGACTTCCTTGTTGTATCTGTTTTGATGATTGCTATTCTTGTACTTGGATCCTAGGATTATTCTAATGATTTTGCGCTCTTTTTTGTCCAGTTCTTCGAGGAGACTTTTATCAACGTTTGGAGATAAGGTTTCAGCTGCATACAAAACTACTGGCTTCAAAACTGTTTCGTAGTTACGTATCTTAGTGTTATGGGAAAGACATTTCTTGTTGTAGATCGTGCGGGATGTTTGGTAAGCTGTTTCTAGCTTGCGCATCCGTCCCCTAAGCGCTTCCTTGTCCAGTCCATTTTTCACGATGATCTCAGCCAAGTACTTGAATTTGTCTACCCGGGCGAGGACCCCATATTACGTACAGAGTTTTGGTGGGGCGTCTGTAATGTTCGTCATGATTTCTCTTTTCTCAAATGATATTTACAGACCAGTTTCTTCAGCGATTTCTTTTAACAGCTGGATTTGAACTCTAGCGGGCCTACGTCGTTAGAGTGGCAATGTCATCGGCAAAAGCCAAGCAGTCTACCTCGATCCCCTTCGATTTAGTTTGAAGTCGCAACGGGGTATAGTTGGTTTCCATTAATCTTTCGCGCCAGGTTCTGATGATCTTTTCAAGGACGCAGCTGAAAAGCATCGCAGACAGGTCGTCACCTTGCCTGACCCCTGTTTTGACAACAAAGGAATCCGAGAGACACCCGAGGAATTTTACTTTGGATTTTGAATCTGTTAGGATAGCTCTAATTAATGCCTGCAGTTTAGGGTCAACTCGGAACTCATTTCGGATGTTCAGCATGACCTCCCAGTCTATGGACTCGTATGCCTTCTTGGCCTTCTTGAAGTCCACAAAGACTGACACGTAGTGTTTAGACCTTGTTGTTGTTGTGGTCTTCAGTCCTGAGACTGATTTGATGCAGCTCTCCATGCTACTCTATCCTGTGCAAGCTTCTTCATATCCCAGTACCTACTGCAACCTTCTGAATCTGCTTAGTGTATTCTTCTCTTGGTCTCCCTCTACGATTTTTACCCTCCACGCTGCCCTCTAATACCAAATTGGCGATCCCTTGATGCCTGAGAATATGCCCTACCAACCAATCACTTCTTCTAGTCAAGTTGTGCCACAAATTTTTCTTCTCTCCAATTCTATTCGATACCTCTTCATTAGTTATGTGGTCTACCCAACTACTCTTCAGAATTCTTCAGTAGCATCACTTTTCGAAAGCTTCTATTCTCTTCTTGTCTAAACTATTTATCGTCCACATTTCACTTCCATACAAGGCCACACTCCATACAAATACTTTCAGAAACGACTTCCTCACACTTAAATCTATGTTCGATGTTAACAAATTTCTCTTCTTCAGAAACGCTTTCCTTGCCATTGCCAGTTTACATTTAATAACCTCTCAACTTCGACCATCATCAGTTATTTTGCTCCCCCAATAGCAAAACTCATTTACTAATTTAAGCACCTCGTTTCTCAATCTAATTCCCGCAGCATCACCCGATTTAATTTGACTACATTCCATTATCCTCGTTTTGCTTTTGTTGATGATCATCTTATATCCTCCTTTCAAACACTGTCCATTCCGTTCAGCTGCTCTTCCAGGTTCTTTGCTGTCTCTGACAGAATTACAATGTCACCGGCGAACCTCAAAGTTTTTATTTCTTCTCCATGGATTTTAATTCCTACTCCAAATTTTTCTTTTGTTGCCTTTACTGGTCGCTCAATATACAGATTGACTAGTATCGGGGATAGGTTACAAACCTGTCTCACTCCCCTCCCAACCACTGCTTCCCTTTCACGTCCCTCGACTCTTATAACTGCCATCTGGTTTCTGTACAAATTGTAAATAGCCTTTCGCTTCCTGTATTTTACCCCTGACATCTTCAAGATTTGAAAGAGAGTATTCCAGTCAACACTGTCAAAAGCTTTCTCTAAGTCTACAAAAGCTAGAAACGTAGGTTTGCCTTTTCTTAATGTATTTTCTAAGATAAGTCGTAGGGTCAGTATTGCTTCACGTGTTCCAACATTTCTACGGAATCCAAACTGACCTTCCCCGAGGTCGGCTTCTACCAGTTTTTCCATTCGTCTGTAAAGAATTCGTGTTAGTATTTTGCAGCCGTTGCTTATTAAACTGACAGTTCGGTAATTTTCGCATCTGTCATCACCTGCTTTCTTTGGGATTGGAATTATTATATTCTTCTTGAAGTCTGAGGGTACTTCGCCTGTCTCACACATCTTGCTCACTAGATTGTAGAGTTTTGTTAGGCCTGGCTCTCCCAAGGCTGTCAGTAGTTCTAATGAAATGCTGTCTACTGCCGAGGCCTTGTTTCGACTTAGGTCTTCCAGTGCTCTGTCAAACTCTTCACGCAGTATCGTATCTCCCATTTCATATTCATCTACATCCTCTTCCTTCTTCTTCTTCTTCTTCTGTAGTGGTCAATCCAAGGATTGGTTTGCAACAGCTACAATGGCAGCTTGTCTCCATTCTGTGCGGCTTTCAGCTTTTCTCTTCATTTCTTTATAGGTGTTACATCCCACATCTTTCAAGATTTGATCCATGTACCTCAGTCGTGGTCTTCCTCTTGGTCTTTTTCCCTCGACATATCCCTCTATGATTGTGTTCAGGAGTCCTTTATGTCTTAATAGATGGCCTGTAAATTGCACTCTACTTTTAACATCCTCTTCCATTTCCGTAATATTGTCCTCAAGAACATCGACCTTGTACAGACCCTCTATATACTCCTTCCACCTTTCTGCCTTCCCTTCTTTGCTTAAAACTGGGTTTCCATCTGAGCTCTTGATATTCATACAAGTGGTTCTCTTTTCTCCAAAGGTCTCTTTAATTTTCCTGTAGGCAGTATCTATCTTACCCCTAGTGATATGCTCCTCTACATCCTTACATTTGTTCTCTAGCAATCCCTGCTTAGCCATTTTGCACTTTCTGTCGATCTCTTTTCTGAGACGTTTGTATTCCTTTTTGCCTGCTTCATTTACTGTATAGTTGTATTTTCTCCTTTCATCAATTAAATTCAATATATCTTCTGCTACCCAAGGATTTCTATTAGACCTCGTCTTTTTACCTACTTGATCATCTGCTACCTTCACTATTTCATCTCTCAAATCCACCCATTCTCCTTCTACTGTATTTCTTTCCCCTGTTCTTGTCAATCGTTCCCTAGTGCTCTCCCTGAAGCTCTCTACAAGCTCTGGTTCTTTCAGTTTATCTAGGTCCCATCTCCTCAAATTTCCACCTTTTTGCAGATTCTTCAGATTGTGATCAGAGTCCACATCTGCCCCGGGAAATGTCTTACAATTTAAAACCTGGTTCCTGAATCTTTGTCTTACCATTATATAATCTATCTTATACCTTCTAGTATCTCCAGGCTTCTTCTATCTATAGAACCTTCTTTTATGATTCTTGAACCAAGTGTTAGCTATGGTTAAGTTATGCTCTGTGCAAAATTCTACCAGGCGGCTTCCTCTTTCATTTCTTTCCCCCAATCGATATTCACCAGTCCCCCATGACTATTCAATTTTCATCTCCCTTCGCTATCTGAATAATTTCTTTTATCTCATCATACATTTCATCAATCTCTTCGTCACCTGCAGAGCTAATTGGCATATAAAGTTGTACTACTGTGGTAGGCGTGGGCTTCGTTTGTATCTTGGCCGCAATAATGCGTTCACTATGCTGTCTGTAGTAGCTTACCCGCATTCCTATTTTACTATTCATTATTAAACCCACTCCTGATTTACCCCTATTTGATTTTGTATTTATAACCCTGTATTCACCTGACCAGTAGTCTTGTTCTTCCTGCCACCGAACTTCACTAATTCCCACCATATCTACTTTTAACCTATCCATTTCCCTTTTTAAACTTTGTAACCTACCTGCCCAATTAAGGGATCTGACATTCCACGCTCCGATCCGTAGAACGCCAGTTTTCTTTCTCCTGATAACAAAGTCCCCGTGAGTAGTCCTCGCCCGGAGATCCGAATGGGGGACTATTTTACCTCCGGAATATTTTACCCAAGAGGACGCCATCATCATTTAACCATATAGTAAATCTGCATGTCCTCGGGAAAAATTACGGCTGTAGTTTCCCATTGCTTTCAGCCGTTCGCAGTACCAGCACAGCAAGGCTGTTTTGGTTAGTGTTACAAGGCCAGATCAGTCAATCATGCATACTGTTGCCCCTGCAACTACTGAAAAGGCTGCTGCCCCTCTTCAGGAACCACACATTTGTCTGGCCTCTCAACAGATACCCCTCCGTTGTGGTTGCACCTACGGTACGGCTATCTGTATCACTGAGGCAGTAAAGCCTCCCCACCAACGGCAAGGTCCATGGTTCATGGGGTGGGAGGGGGGGGGCGACCTTAGAGTATAATATCTGATTATTGTTTTGAGGTTGTAGATCTGTTCGACTTTTTATGAAGCCCCTTGGTATTCGTCTATTTGATATGCGACTTGGGCTTCTAAACGCTCCAGAATGACGAGTGAGAGAATTTTATATTTTACCGGTAGCAGGGATATTCCTCGGTAGCTGTCAATGTCTTTCATGCTGCCTTTCTTGTGCAAGGGATTGATCAGGGCCGTTTTCCAATGTTCGGGCAGTGTTCCCTCATTCCAATTTTTTTCTGTTTGTTTTTGTAAGTTTTCAAGTGATTCTTTTGGGGTATATTTCCACAGTTCTGCTACGACTGGGTCTTCTCCAGGTGCTTTGTTGCTTTTGAGACGGACAATGTGGCGCTTGATTACATCTTTGTCAGCTGGTCTGGACTCTGGACACCTGAGCAGTGGCTCTTTGGTCTCAATGGGATTTGGGGGTTTATTACAGTTCAGTAGGTCTCGAAAGTAGTCCGCTAGAATCTGATAATTTTCTTCATCTGAAGTCGCCACATTACCGACCTTTCGCTGAAAGCATGGTGACGTCGGTTTGTAACCGATCAGTTTGCGTTTGAGTGCTCTGTAGTACTCTCTGGTTTCATTCTACCTAAAATTTTGTTCTATCTTTTCAATGAGTGATTTTTCGTCCTTACGTTTCTCAGTTCTGATTGCCCTGGCCTTTTGAGCATGTCGGATTTTGTAAGTTTCCCAGTCAGTTTCAAATTCAGTATTTGTTGTTCATGATTTACTCGTTTTTTCCCGCAATCACTCTTGTTTCTCTGAAAATATCTTCATAACGGTGAAATACATCTAATGTTCGGTAACGAAAAGTACAATACACAACACAGAGTAATGCAACGACCCGCAGACGACTTAGAAGTGCTGTGACGTGGTTTTCGTCGCTGTGCCATCGTTGTGCCGCCCTTCCACTGCTTTCAGTGAATCCGTACGCGAGGTGCACAACGGCCAACTCTTCGTCAGTAAACCCATCTATACTAATGATGTGTACCGCTGTAAACTTGCAACGCTGCCGGAAAAACAAAACCAAGACGGATCTGAAACGTACTGAGTGCAACTTTGAAGGAGAGGAGTTGTCCACAGCAGCTAACGTGAGCGAATGGAAACAAGACACACAGTGCGTTCCGTTGACTTCGCTCTGTTGTGCACCATTTTCAATACAAAGTCAAGTGGGGCAAGAAACCAAACTAAATGCGGTAACTCAGTCCGTGGGTCCCTTATACAGATATATTCAGGTGGTGTCACTGAACAACTTTGGAAAATTTGTCGGTGGAGTTCCGTTTCAACTTGTTTGTATCACATGCACAAAAGTACAGTTTCAAAGTTCTTGTATGATGCGTTGGGTGCTACTTGCGAAACCATGAACACTCATTTGTAAGCCAGTA
This sequence comes from Schistocerca americana, assembly GCF_021461395.2. Lineage (NCBI taxonomy): Eukaryota > Metazoa > Arthropoda > Insecta > Orthoptera > Acrididae > Schistocerca > Schistocerca americana. The sequence goes on along the minus strand of NC_060121.1, from coordinate 409,960,224 downwards.
CTTTCACTCTTGCGCCCCAAATCAGTTAGTTAAATATGACATCGCAGGTACTGTGGGTATTAATGTTTACCTGTACCGAAATCCGGATGTACACTTTGTGCAAGTGCACTAAAACTCACCGTACTAAATCTGATGACTGAATATTCATGTTCCTTTATCAAAAGCTTGTCAAGCTGAAATTATATTGCCACTAGAAACCTTAGTAAATCCTTTCTCACATTCATTTGACAGGTGTTTAAATGCATTTATGCAGTTACGTTGGCAATACTGAATTGTGAATGTACTGGCCGTATAGCATTAAACAATTTTTGAGATTCTACACTCATCAAAAACGTTTTGCATCACCTCGGTTCCGAGCGTTCCAGAACCTGCACATAAAATTGAAATAGAGAGCAACATAATCTTTTCTGCCCTTTTTATTGCCCATGAGAACCAAACATTACATGTTGTACCACCATACAGCGAGACCTTCAGAGATGGTGGTCCAGATTCCTGTACACACCGGTACCTCTAATATCCAGTAGCACGTCCTCTTGCATTGATGCATGCCTGTATTCACCGTGCCCACGAGTTCACCGTCTAGGCATGGTTGAAGTACAGACAACACGAGCCGTTTACCTCCTTCCTGGTGGAATTACTGGAACTGATCGGCTGTCAGACCCCTTCCGTCTAATAGGAGCTGCTCATCCATGGTTGTTTGCATCTTTGGGCGGGTTTAGTGACATCTCTGAACGGTCAAAGGGACTGTGTCTGTGATACAATATCCACAGTCAACATCAATCTTCAGGAGTTCTGGGAACCGGGATGACGCAAAAATTTTTTTTTGGTGTGTGTTCAGACAAGGTCGCTCCTCGTACAGTCCAAGAAACGGTACAGTTGTTGCTGACGATCACTTTTTAAGCTTTTCTTGCACTGTGAAACACACGAAAGGCAAAATTACTAACACGAAAGCCAGAATACAGCGATTGTGCTTGGAAATTCAGCGCAGCCACGACGTGGCAATCGGATTAGACGAATCGGTGGTGGGTGATGGAAATTAGCGTCCCAAAGGTAAAGCGACTTTAACCTTTAGTGGCATGAGTAAATGTGGCGTCACCCGAGTGACGCCACAGGAATCTTGGTGTTTCCAGGGACAACCTTGGTGACACCACTCAAGTGGCGACTGAGTAGTGTCACTTTAGTTTCATGTGAAAACCCTGCTTGACTAAAAAGCGGTTAATTTAGTACTGCGTACTAAGTTGCAAACAGGCCGTTAAAACACGTGTTGATTCAAAAGTCATATAACCCCACATTTTTATACACGACCAACAAGCGAGAAAAGAAAAGGTGTCTCTTAATAATTCGACGTTTTGCAAAAGAAGAGATCGAATGTTGCCCCGTGCCTTATAATTATCTCACGCTGTCCGCCGTCTCTACCCTATCAGCAGGAGTGAAATACAGTAGGGACTGCCATCAATCAGCCAGCAATCCCGAAGGCCTTTGGATATGACACAAAGATGAAGTGATAAAGTAGTGTTTATGCGAAGCCACCAGTCGCATTTTCAGCGCCCGCCGCTTGTCACAGGAGGGGGCGTTTGCGGTGGATGCTTTGGCGTTGTAGTCTAGTCACATGCACACCGAACGTTATCACGCTGCACTCAGTTTGCTGAGTTATCGTCATCTTTGTGATTTTCAATAATTTATGAAAAGTGTTGGCGGGGAGATACTGATGGATTAAAGGTAGAGCAAATTCTGACTAAGATGGCCTTGGCATTAAATGTTCATTAATGTGTTGTTCATTTTCTTCGTTGATAACGTTTCTTTTTCTTTTTCTTTTTATTTTGTTCTTGCATCTTGACCGATTTGATGCGGCCCGTCGCGAATTACTTCCTTGTGTACAACTAGTAGACTAGCATCCAACGTCCTCAATTATTTGATGGATACTTTCCAGTATCTGTCTTTCCCTACAGTTTTTATACTCTACAGCTCCCTTAAGTACCATTGAAGTTATTCCCTGAGGTCTTAACATACAACTTCTCATCCTCTCCCTTCTTCTTGTCAATGGTTTCCACACGTCCTCGCCGATTCTACGGGGAATCTCCTCCTTTCTTATCTGTCCCCATAATTTTCAACATTCTTCGCAGCATCATATCACAGATTCTTTGATTCTGTTCTGTGCCTGTTTTACCACAGTCATTGTTCCACTACCATACAAAGGTGTACTCCAAACATATGTTTTCAGAAACTTCTTCTTCAAAGGCCAATGTTTGACACTAGCAGACTTCCTTTGGACAGGAATGCCCTCTTTGCCTGTGATGGCCTCTTTTGATGCCCTTCTTGCTTCGTCCATCACGTATCATTTTGCTTCCAACGTACCAGAATTCCTTCAGCTTGCCTGTTTCACGGTCCTCGGTTTAGTTGTTAAGTTTATCGCCAATCTCATGTCTATTACTCCACATTACTTTCGTCTTTCTTCGATTTACTCGCAATCTATAGCGTGTGCTCATTAATCTGTCCGTTCCATTCAACAGGTCCTCCCATTCTTCCTCACTTTTACTAACAATAGAAATGTTGTCAGAAAATCGTATCACTGATATACCTTCAACCTCTTTTTTAATCCCATTAGTGAAACTTTCATTTGAATTTGCCATTGCCTCTCCGATGTAGAAATTAAACAGAATAGGCGAAGGAGCAGGTCCCTGTCTTACAACACTTTTAATCCTAGCACATTGTTCTTGGTAGTCCGTTCTTATTTTTCCCTCTTGGTTCCTGTGTAACACTCATCTTCCCCTATAGCTTATACTTATTTTTCTGATAATTTAAATACCTTACACCATTTTAGATTGTCGAACGATACTGTTATATTTGTAACGACTGAATCTGATTCGATGAAACGAAATGAATGGATGAGGAGAAGAAATCAGTGAGGATGCAATGACACGAAACGACATCAGTAACTATGCAAGTTTGAGTCAGGCCCAGAAGTATGTTCAGATAGCCTGTTGGCTATGGCGACAGCTAGCAGTAAGCAAGAAGTGGTGGTCCGTGTCTTGTCTCGAAATATTCATTAAATGCACGGTACAGAATACACACACACACACACACACACACACACACATACGTATTAGACATAATTACTAATTTTTCAACAAAAACGTACAAACGTTAGCACGTGGCCGTATAAATATTTTTCCATCTTCTTTATATATACATACTTTTAGATAGAGGCATACAAACACACACACACTCCACACACACACACACACACACACACACACACACACACACACACACACATATATATATATATATATATGAAAACACTTTTACTATTGTCAGACATTTTATTGCAGCAGGTAGATTGTGAAAGAGTTTTGTAACCGCATGTTTCTTGGCTTTCAGTACCAAAGTTATATTCGTTAAAGGGTAATGCAGATCATTTTTCCTTGTTGTGTCGCACTTGTGCATATCTCTGCTACTCTGAAACTCAGATGGACTGTTGATTACAAATTTAATAAGGGGGTAAACATCTGATTAGTGATGCATTAAGTAAGTGACGAAGAAGACTACGTATTGTAGGGCCACAACTCTCTAGTGTTTCACTGGAGATAGTATTATCCACCCCACATGAACAATTACATTTTAGAGTCATAGTGATCTTCCTTCTTTGATGACTTCCCATTATTGTATTTAATTATCTTTTTAATAAACCTACAAGCTCATCAAGAAGTATGTGAATTTGGAGCTAGCACTTAGGTCACTGTAAACTTCATTCCAGTCAACATTTGTTCAACTTTTCTTAAAAATCTTCAGCAGTTTTGTCATTGATCAGGTGCACTGTTTTCTTAGACTGTTTCTGAACTGTATATGGAGCTAAGTTATGCAATGTGACTAACTGTGCAGCGCCATCTGACAGTCCGTTTGCCACAGTATAGGCATGCATTTCTTTGACATCTACTTGTTGTGTGAACACTCCAACTGTAAGGGTAGTTCTACCTTGCACAACTCTGGTAGGAAAATTTATGACGGATAAGTGGCTAACAGCACCTCTAGATCATAGTCTGTGACAGATTATTTCAAGAAATTTACATAAAAATAGCCACAAATCAATAACCACTCTTTCTGTCTGACAGTAGGCACAATACACGCCCAAACTTTTTCATGTGCACTGTCTTCCCTGCGGTAATCGCTCATGATACTCAGTCAAAAGTTTCCGATCACCCATGATAAAAACTGTATACTTTATTTCAATGCACACATCGTACAAACTAAATTGACCAACGAAATAAATATTTTCACTCTGTCTCTTTTGTACATCAGAATATGATTTAGATTTTAGCTTCTTCAAACTCATCACCATTTGTTCTCAGAACACCTGCCCAAACTCTTACCGTTCTGGAGGAAAGTTTTAATAGTGTTTTTGTAGATATTGCAGTCCAATATGTTTGCAAATTATTGCATACATCTTCAACATTAGATGACCTTAGTTTTCTGACCTCCCTATCAAATTCATTCCACAAGAGTTCAATGTGATTTAAATAAGGTGACTAACTTGGGCAAATGATATTCTTCAGTTTCCTACATTTGTCTTTTCTTTTGACATACCTTCTACACAATTTAGAAGGGTGTTTGGGATCATTGGCTTGCTGCAGAACAAACTCACAACCAACAAGTCCCTTGCCAGATGTATCTGCACTGCTGATGAGTTTCATGTTATACACTTCCTTCTTCAATGTTCCATTAATTCTCACTATACCACCTATTTTGTCACCCACAAAACATCCTCACACCATGACCGAACCTCAACAATGCTCCACCGTTGGCGTCACGCACTGACTCTTCATACATTGTCCACGAAGTCGACGAACAAACATTCGACGACGGCTTCTAAATAATTGAGACTCAGATTCTTCCGTGAATAACACCTTCTTCGACCATTGCTGCAAGCTCCAGTTTTTATGTTGCTGTGCCCATTGCAATCTTTTCACTTTATTTTGTTTGCGTAATAAACGTTTTTTAGCCGCTCTGCTCCCCTTTAAATCTTGTTCACGGAGACGGCGTTGCACTGTTGAAACAGAGACTGAAGCTACTCGCGTGGTATTTACTTCCCCGCGAATTTGAGATGCAGTACGAGTCCTCTAACGGAACTCCGTGCACAGATGAACTGATCTTCCCCATAAGGAGTTACTCGGGGTCTACATATGAACTAATCTTTTGCTCTAGACTTGACTACACTAACTTTTGTTGCTGTTTTCCTACTGGAAGAGCCTTCCTGATACAGAGCCGCTGTTGCAGCATGATTTTTAATTCCTGTTTTCTGTTTCCGTCCTCGTTGTTGTTGTTGTTGTGGTCTTCAGTCCTGAGACTGGTTTGATGCAGCTCTTCATGCTACTCTATCCCGTGCAAGCTTCTTCATCTCCCAGTACTTACTGCAACCTACATCCTTCTGAATCTGCTTAGGGTATTCATCTCTTGGTCTCCCTCTACGATTTTTACCCTCCACGCTGCCCTCCAATGCTAAATTTGTGATCCCTTGATGCCTCAGAACATGTCCTACCAACCGGTCCCTTCTTCTTGTCAAGTTGTGCCACAAACTCCTCTCTCCCCGATTCTTTTCAATACCTCCTCATTAGTTATGTGATCTATGCATCTAATCTTCAGCATTCTTCTGTAGCACCACATTTCGAAAGCTTCTATTGTCTTCTTGTCCAAACTATTTGTCGGCCATGTTTCACTTTCACACATGGCTACACTCCATACAAATACTTTCAGAAACGACTTCCTGACACTTAAATCTATATTCGATGTTAACAAGTTTCTCTTCTTCAGAAACGCTTTCCTTGCCATTGCCAGTCTACATTTTATATCCTCTCTACTTCGACCATCATCAGTTATTTTGCTTCCCAAATAGCAAAACTCCTTTACTACTTTATGTGTCTCATTTCCTAATCTAATTCCCTCAGCATCACCCGACTTAATTCGACTACCTATTAGGAAGTACCTCCTATTAGGAAGTAATGTGGTAAGAACCTCATCAAGTACAAAAATACACTGCTATATACACAATGTACTGTAAACTAACGCGATTGACTGCTGCAAGGACAGCTGAAGGAATGGAATCGTCTTAGGAAAAGGCACAGCACTGTTGTTGTGGGTACGGCTCAGGGCCGTCTGCCCGAACAACCACTCAAATACACAAAAAAGACTCTGAATCTTTACTCGTTTATGATGGTTTTATTATCAGAAAGGGGATATGACAGAATACTGAAAACGAAATCCTTGTTTTATCTACAAATCCATAGCTGTGGTGGATGACCGAAAAGTTTTGATCTATAGTGCAAATGCCGGGATGGTTACTTTGAAAAGGACAAGGCCAATTTCCTTCCTCCATCCTTCTTTAATCCAAGCTTCTGTTCCGACTGTCATCACCTCGACGGGATGTTAGTTTCTAATCTTCCTTCCTATCCATGTGTAATCACCGCTTGCTTCTCAGTAAGAAGAAGGAAGGAAAATTTCATGTTTGGTCGACGACGAGGTCACTGGAGATGGAACAGAAACTCGGATTGAAGAACTACGGGGAAGGAAGTTGGTGGTGTCTTTCTCAAAGAAATCTTCTCGACATTTGCCTTAAGTGATTCGGAGAATCCACGGAAAACCTGCATCTTTATTAATGCGTGTACAACGTCCTAGATGTCGCGCAGGCTCGCTCGCTATCTTCCCAGGAGAAAGGTACTTGATTCAAAGAAGAGAGATGATTGCATATCGAAGAGAATCCGGTGAAGTATACAAAAAATAGAAAACTTTCATCGTCTTGGGAATCACAGAATGTCTGCAGAAGAGTGTACAGTAACCGGTCTTTCTTCTGACGCGAAAGTCACGCACGCCAGAACACGTTCCGCTGTATTTGTTTAGAACGGTAGTGTTTACGGAGGCTACGCGGAAAGTGCACGCGCCCCGCTGTCGCTGTGACGTGTAGACCACGCGTGCATGCGTCACCGCATCTTGAGAAGTTCCCGTGGGGTTCTGTTCTTCCCCCTGTCAGCTGACCGCTCGTGATGTAGCCGCCTTTCACTGCAGTACAAGGCGACGTGACGCGTCACAGTTTAGTGGTTTCCGTGATGTGTTTGAGGCAGAGTTCGTTGAAATGGTGCCGTTCTACGTGCAATGCACATCGCAGGAAAACATCTACTTAAAACCCGCTGGGCATGGGTGTGTGTGTGTGTGTGTGTGTGTGTGTGTGTGTGTTATCCCTAGCGTAAATTAGCTTAAGTTTGATTAAGTAGTGCGTAAACTTAGGGATCGATGACCTCAGCAGTTTGGTCCCATAAGACCTTACCACAAATTTCAAAACCCGCTGATCCAGGAGCACTGGTACGTTGTGTCATTGTGTAATGCAAATGTCACATAGAACTCCGAGCATGAAAGCACTCCAGTCCAGCCACTTAAATATGAGTTTTGTTTATTCACACACATCCAACTTACCATTGTGAGTGAAACATTCTCATATATGTGACTGTGTTGAGCGAGTGTAGGTTGTAGTGTTGTGAGGTTGTTGTTGACTACGGGGGACAAGAGAGAGAGAGAGAGAGAGAGAGAGAGAGAGAGAGAGAAAGAGAGGAGAGGATGCACTCGGTGCTGATACGTTATCTGCTCCTTTCGAGTAGTACAATGAAGTTAATGTAGGTAACAGTCTCACATGCCCTTTTCCCACAGATCAAATCAAAGGACACAGACTCTTTATCACTCGAACGGAATTGTTACGGGGCAAAGGAAGACTGTGTGGGATTTGAGCTATCGGTTAGCACACAATGGGAGTAAATTGCGGGCGTTATCTTATTAGACTAAAATCATTCGTTAAAACACGGTAATGAAAGCTGTAGAATTATAAGGGACAGTTTCTTGTGCTGAATAACGCGGGAACACGCCTAACATCGAGCGATACGCCTCCAAACTTTAAATTGCCCCCTTACATGGTGTTCTTCACAACAGAGATTCTGATTCGCTGGATGTTTTGTGACTGTCTCTGTTGTGATGAGTGAAGGCAGGCCAATCACCAAACATGATTGCACTTGAGGACACTATTAAAATTTTTTTTAATTGTTTCCTTGTACTCTTCTTAGGTGGCCACACGTGTGGTAAAACCATTCATTTGTGTAGAGTATCTATAAGAAAGAATTGAGTGCCTTTCAAAACTCAGTGCTAGATTTAGTTGTGTTATGCATATATGTCCTGGAACAGCACAGTGATAGTGTTAGCTTCCTTTGTTTGAATTGGTATGCACTTTCCTTTCTATGAGTTACGATTAGTCTGATATTGTGTAATCATCAATTTATTCAGTGCGGAGTGGGTTAGCCTCAATTGCTTTCATACTTGGAGATATTTTTGTTGTTCAGGTTCTATTTACAATTTGAAGATAAGTCGCCTGGTCATTGTTTCACAAGGAACAGAATTATTTCTGGTTCGTCAAGGGAAAATATAGGAACCCTTATTCATGTCAGTGTGGAGCTAGAAACAAATCAGGCTTAGATAGTTGATTTCTCACAAGCGTTACCCACAAGCAGTAGTGTGTTGTCGCAGGCACCCTACATGGACCTTAGTTTGTGCCGTACCAGTGACCATACAGGAGATGTGGCTTCAGTCAGAGCAGATATTTCACTGTCTCAAGCCATATCTGGACAAACAATAAAGTTGTTTCTGTACACTGTAACTAATACATCATTGTGGTACTCACGGAGGGGATAAATACTATACCATCTCAAGGGACCTCTGAACAAACTGTAACAACTCTCTATAGTGCACGTGAGACAATTTTAACTTTTTAAATTCTTTCTGCCCTCTTGCACCCAGTTTATGATAAACTAAATGCTCAACAAAAAGGAAAACAATAATGATCATATGGAAACTATCGAAGTAAGTAAGGGGATTAGAGAAGAGCTTGACAGTGTGGAGATTAATTGGAAAAGTAGAGAGAATAGATATCAGGCAAGAATTAAACACTGCATCTGTATCAGAGTTCACTGCAGTAGGACAAACTAAGGTGATTACAGGGGAGCAGATTAAAATAGAAGAGGAAAATGATAAGAAATAAAGCGGCATTAGAAAATTTAAATGCTGTGGGAGGGAATAAAGAAACTAATGAGGGAGAATGTTTATTAAAATAAGTAGACTTGTGGCTGTTACAGAATTAAATCTGCTGTCAGAGCAATTGATAGACCATGAGTCCGTTGTTCAAAATTTAAAGCCATAACCAAAATTGACCAAGTGGGTTCCTGAAAGAGAATTAGTCAGTAATATGGAAATGGTAAATGACATTTCAGCGAGGAAAGATTAATGTGAAGCAATTAATAAGTTCATTTGTTGTGTAAGTGCTAGGAACAGTGAATTCCTAGAACCTTTTAGAGCCGATGAGTTGATAATTGTAGGGTTTTCACCATGTACTGCTTGATAATTCACTTCATCTGGAATCCCAGTTGAAAGGTTGGAAACGTAATTGGAAACAGTTAAGATATAAATCTCTTACTTTGCATTGACATTTTTCTGCTATGATCAGGCACCTTCAGTGTATTTTTTATTGTATACAATTCAGCTGCATTTACATTTTCTTTGTTATTAAGACAATTATTCAGTTTTTGTGTGTTTCTGTATGTGGATGTGGGGATTTACTCATGTATATGAAGAAAAGGTAAAGTGTTTTCTCCATATGATACTTGGTGTGAAATTTGCATAAGATTCTTTCGGTGTGGTGATTTAAGTATTGCTAATTTTTCAGTGTTTCTCCTATTTATTTTGATTTGAAAGTTTTTATTGCACTGATTCTTTCTTGGAGAAGCAATATTTTATATACTGTTATGTAGTATTTCTGTTAGGATGTTTTGCCTGGCATGAAGAATATCAAGTCCTGCTTCATATGATACCTAATGTGTTCATACACCTAACACAGATGTTTCCTCTTATGTTCTTAGGTGAATGTGAATACGATCTGTGATTATTTGTTTGAGTTTTGTGAAATGCAGTAAGATAGTACATCATGATAAGTCCATACTTTGTGCTTATGAAACTTTAAGGGATCACAGGATTTCCTATGCAATAAGGTTTAATGCATGATGAAGACTGAATGATTACTAGAAAGTGCTATATCAGGTGTAGTCAACCTTTCCTCTTCATATTTTACTTTCTATGATGTAGTTTTGTGGCAGATAAGTGACATTTCTCTGTAATAGAGGTCATCTCTTTCTCAAGATATGTCTAAACATAGTGTGATATGTTCTGCATTTTCTATCTTTACGAACCTTATATTCTGATTGGATGTGTTTTCAGCTGTTTAATTATAATTGGTTTTTGTTTGGGGGCGTATTAAGTCAGCAAGACATTATTTCTGCTGAATGTATGATACATTGAATGAATTTATTGAATCTGACTGTCTGGTTTAAAAATATAATTTATGAGTGAGACTGTGGGTTTCTGTTCTATGATTTGATTATTATTTGATGTTGATGATTTGTTGATATTTGTTATTATTATTATTATTATTATTATTATTCTGCAGGACTCATTGAGTGTCCTGATTAAATTGGAAGGAACACACAGAAAATGTTATGGGGAAGGCTAACCAAAGATTGCGTTTTATTGGCAGGACAGTTACAAAATGTAACAGACCTACTAAGGAGACTGCCTACACTACGCTTGTCCGTCCACTTTTAGAATACTGTTGCGGGGTGTGGGATCCTTACCAGATAGGACTGACTGAGTACATCGAAAAAGTTCAAAGAAAGGCAGCACGTTTTGTATTATCGCGAAATATGGGAGAGAGTGTCACAGAAATGATACAGGATTTGGGATGGACATCATTAAAAGAAAGGCGTTTTTCGTTATCTTCTCACGAAATTCCAATCACCAACTTTCTCCTCCGAATGCGAAAGTATTTTGTTGACACCGACTTACATAGGGAGGAACGATCACCAAGATAAAATAAGGGAAATCAGAGCTCGTACGGAAAGATATAGGTGCTCATTCTTCCCACGCGCTGTACGAGATTGGAATAATAGAGAATTGTGAAGGTGGTTCGATGAACCCGCTGCCAGGCACTTAAATGTGATTTGCAGAGTATCCATGTAGATGTAGATTTAATGCCTCAATTAGAAAATTTGTGAGATGATAGAGAATTTCTTTTTATTCAAACTTTTGAAACCATGGGAATCACCAGCTCTATATTTTGGGGGACAATGGCTAAATACAGTTTAGAAAACAACAGAGTCTAAACGGGCGAGCCACCTGAAAAAAGTTGTAAAATTTAGGGCCCAAAACGTTTTGGAGCATTCAGGGTGCCTCAAACCACATACCAATTTACGCCTGGATTGAAATGTACGAGTATTTTGCGATTATCGAGTATAAAAAATTATAGAATATTAACATTCAAATTAATTGTGTGTATGATTATTATGTATTTTATCTCAGACAACTGTGGAAACTATTTCAAATTGAGTAGTTTTTTAAATTAAATTCTGCTTGATTTTTATTCGAAATGTAAATAAATAGCTTATTAAACACAAGATTTTATTTTTCAAACATTAAAAATCCATTTAAAAATACAAATCGAGAATTATGAAAACTTGAAGTAAACATGTAAGTAGTTAAAAAGTCAGAAACGATAATTAAATTCGGTGTAGCCGGACGCTAGTGTCCGAGCGGTTCTAGGCGCTTCAGTTTGGAACCGCGCGACCACTACGGTCGCGGGTTCGAATCCTGCCTCGGGCATGGATGTGTGTGATGTCCTTAGGTTAGTTAGGTTTAAGTAGTTCTAAGTTCTAGGGGACAGATGACCTGAGATGTTAACTCCCATGGTGCTCAGAGCCATTTAAATTCGGTGTCAAGAGAGTAAGGTAAAATAATCTTACAAAGATCATCCTATAGTGATCCACGTACATGTATCCTGTCGCAAAACTCAGTATAAATGTTCTAGCAATATTTCGTAAGTCAGTTTGAGACAGTAGCAGCTTCTGCACACTGCAGACTGTTACATGATTCCTCTGCTGCGTCATTGTTGAACGCAGATAGTTCTTCAGTAGGCATAAAACAGTAAAACTGCACAATGAAGTTTGGTACACAAGCATAAGTCAATATTAGCAAATAATGCTTCAGCTTCTATTTTCATAGAAAACGGAACATCTTTTGTGTCTTTGGCATTTAAGTCCTCTCGTACATGAAAGAACTCACGTTCTGTTTTCAAATATTGAACATCGATTTGTGTGTATAGAGCTACCACATATTACCCTGGTTTCTTTTTTCTTTTTTTTCTACAACACTTTCACCATGGAAGTCTGTTTCTTTATGCAAGGTTGGTCCAGCATTCGATACCTGAGCCGTTGGGTAGCCATATCAATACTTCTGCTTGAGAAGTTCTTCAAGTGATGTGGCTCTATGCTCTCGCACTACTGCTTAAAAACCCCTTTCTTCATTGGAAATTATAGCTGTTCTAAGCCAAGCTCGGAATCTTAACATTACGTTCTTCGTATAGGGAAAAAAATTCCATTCGTCCTGAGTTTGTTAGGCCCTCAATTATAAATTCAACTGATGAATAAAGTCCCGAGGCTGTTCTTTTTTCCTTTTTTCCCGAGTTTGAACCCAAGATATCTTTTGCCACCCTATAAAACACTAAGCAGGACAATAGCTCCTTCATATTCCTGTTCTGTTACTTCATTCAATGTCTTGTGAACGAAATGATATTTTTTCAAAATTTCATTGATTTGTGACTGCCAGTGTAACGATTTGATGGCTAGAGAGTTGAACGCGCTTTCTTTGACCAAGAGAACCAAGATGGCGAACAGTGAGTGATATGCGCTGGTTCGGCTCGCAAGTTTGCTTTAGTAGACATATAAACTGTCTTCTGAAACTGGAGATGTTACCCAGTTTAATATGTTGTGGGGCATTATTACCGATTCGGGTGCCTGGTACTGAGAAGGACTTCAAGAAAGTGGCTGAACGAGGGAGTTCGACAGATAGGATTTTGCTCTGATGGTAATGGGTGTTTCTGCCATGTTGTTCAAACAAGAGCGTGATGGCCAAGGAAAGAATCGTGGAGCCGACCGTGAACTTTCCTGACAAAGGCCTCGCAGGACAACATCGCTGTAATCAATAATTGAAAGTACAACGGCTTCTATATGTTTCTTTTTCAGGTCAAGAGAGAGGAGCTTTTCATATTTTTGTATGGCACAGAGAGATGCTGATGCTTTTTTGCACTTGCTATTACGTGCTCAGCCTAATTTAGATCTTCATCTTTTATTACTCCTAGATTCTTTGTTGAAAGAAAGAAGTGTCCCATTTAGTGTTAAAAATAATAAGGATTCCAGATAATCTGGGATAATGAGCCTCGAAAGACCAACCATTACCGCTTGGGTTTTGGATGGGTCGAGCTTTAGCCCTGTATCTTGCCCCCATTTTGAGAATGCACATAGGACAGTGCTGAGATTCACGATAGTTGTCTTCAGGTTTATTGGTTTTGCACTTAGGTGCAATTGGAGGTCATCAGTATTTGCGGTAGGACATTTCATTGACTTTCAATGAAAAGAGTATAGGAACTAATACCGAACCACGAGGGATGCCTGATAGTACCTGCCTCCACTGTGACTTTACGATGCCAGACGTGACGCATTGCTAGCGATGCTGAGTTTGGCAAGTAAAATGTCGACGCCGACAGGAAGGCTTTGCTGAACTCTAAGAAGCACGTGATAGTTGCCTCTTGTGCATCCATGGCATGTATACTTCAGCTCATCTGGTATCTTTATTATGGAAAAAGTTGTGTTGCGATTTCGGTGGGAGTCTGATTCGTATTTGTGTAATAGGTTGTTTGTTGTTAGGTAGTTTGTCAGTTAGTAGTGGATTATATATTCTAATACCTTGGACAACGGAGGAAGAATGCAAGTAGGTCGGTAATTAGAAGGTGCTGTGGCAACGTCCTCAGCCGGCCGGAGTGGCCGAGCGGTTCTAGGCGCTACAGTCTGGAACCGCGCGACTGCTACGGTCGCAGGTTCGAATCCTGCCTAGGACATGGATGCGTGTGATGTCCTTAGGTTAGTTAGGTTTAAGTAGTTCTAAGTTCTAGGGGACTGATGACCTCAGAAGTTAAGTCCCATAGTGCTCAGAGCCATTTGAACCAGTTTGTAACGTCCTCTTTAGGTAGTGGCTGAACTGGTCCCTGTTTTCAAGTTTCTGGGAAAAAATTTTGGTTAAGGAGTGGTTGAAGATACCTGTTGTAGGGGCAGAAGTGGGTCAGTAATAAGGATCATCATTTGAACTGTGGTGCCAAGGTTATCAAGCAGATGCTGACGTGATACACAAGATGGCTTTTTAGGCGGTTGTTCAAATAACATGCTTTAGATAGAATTGATCTTGGCTATAGTCGTTTACTCCCATGAAGTAATCAACGAGTCTCTATTTCGTTTGCAGTTCAGTTGTGGTCGTAGGTAATGCGAAGTACTGGTGCATTTCTTTGGCTGGGACAATTGAGACAGCTGCATCTTTTTCTTTGCCTATACCAAGACCACGCAGGTTTTTCCACAGGACGGCTTGTCTGTTTCTGTTGTCAGTTAATATATGGGCAAGCATGAACTTCGCATTTCTCACCGCCTGATTGACTCTTTTCCGCTTGTGTTTGTAAGCTACATGATTTTCAGGTGTTGGGCGTACTTTTTAAGCCTGAAAGGAGCGTCTCTGAGATTCATGAGCTGTTTTAGTTCTTCAGTCAGCCAAGGTGCAGGTTTCCTTCTTACTTTTAGGGTAATTAAGGGAACTTATTTGTCAGCTATTTAAATAAAGTTATTAGTAAATCCATGAAGTTTTTTATTTACGTCCAAGAAGGAAATAGAAGACGTCCACAAAACTATTTCTTGTGCATCGGTTGCAACTTAAGATAAATTAATGCGTTTGCAGTCTTGGTACGTATTCAGTCGTAGTTTCTTTCTGGGATATTCTATCGAGTACATCACGAAAATTATATCGTGGGCAAACATGCTAGGTGCAGATAATCGAGAGGTACGAGTCACTGTTTGAGGATTTCTTGCAAATGAATCTAGGAGAGTGTGACTACTGTTCATATGATGGGTAGGAGCAAGCTGAAGTAGCGACGTGTTTGAAGAAGAAAGCATCTGCTTAAATTTATTTGTCTCAGAAAAGTTTCCAGCTTATGAAATGACTCTTACAAGGGAACCTCCCCATCGTACAGAGGATAGGCCTTGAAAAACTGAACACAGATCAATCGAGAAAACAGGAAGAAGTTGTATGGAACTACGAGAAAATAAGCAAAATATACAAACTGAGTAGTCTATGATCAAGATAGGTAACATCAAGGAGAGTGTTAGCTCCGGAGCGCCGTGGTCCCGTGGTAAGCGTGAGTGGAATAAGAGGTCCTTGGTTCAAGTCTTCCCTCGAGTGAAAAGTTTACTTTCTTTATCTTCGCAAAGTTATGATCTGTCCGTTCGTTCATTGACATCTCTGTTCACTGTAACAAGTTTAGTGTCTGTGTTTTGCGACCGCACAGCAAAACCGTGCGATTAGTAGACGAAAGGACGTGCCTTTCCAATGGGAACCGAAAACATTTGATCGCAAGGTCATAGGTCAACCGATTTCTCCAAAGGAAAACACGTCTGATATATTCTATACGACACTGGTGACGGCATGTGCCGCACATGACAGGAATATGTTGTCGACCCACCTAACTTGTACACTTGGCGAATGGGTAAAAAGATTCTTCTACCTTGCCCGATTTAGGTTTTCTCGTGGATGTGATAATCACCCCCAAAAAAGTGATGAAAACATAAGAGTTTGTCACATAAACTGAAAATAAAAAATTAAACTTCTCACTCGAGGGAACACTTGAACCAAGGACCTCTCGTTCCGCAGCTGCTCACGCTAACCACGGGACCACGGCGCCCCTGAGCTTACATTATCCTTAATGTTGCCTATCTTGCGCATGGACTACTCGGTTTGTATATTTTGCTTACTTTTTCATAGTTCCACACAACTTGTTCCTGTTTTCTCAATTGATCTGTGTTCAGTTTTTCAAGGCCTATCCACTGTGCGAACTTATAACTAAATCTGAGGAAGGTGCGATGGGGAGGTTCCCTTGTTAGCAGAAGCCTTCTGACTTTAGCCTACACCTATCATTTCTGGACTAGGGATCCGACCAGTCAGCTTCCAGTTAGCCCGCTGTAGTGGGGCGTGGTGCAGAGGTGGGGCACCGCGGCTGGAGGTTATGAGGCGACTGCCTTCCTCGTCACACAGGACGTGTGTGGAGCAGGTTCCGTAAGCCCTTGAGATCGAATAGTTCCCCAAGGCAGTCTTCAGCTATATGTATTGAACTGAGCGACACACACACTTGAAAGCAGGAAAACGTAAGGCACTGCCCAATGCCAACATGTCGGTGTTCTCCAATCACAGTTTCAGCATGAGCCTGAGGATTTTGTTCAGTGTCAGTTACGTAGCTACTTCAGGATACTTCATGCTTAGCATAAAAATTATTACCTCCGTCTTACAAGGTATTTGTTAAGTAATATTTCAAGAGGTAGTTGAATGGCCAACTGTGAGTTAAGTAGTTCACGTAAACATATCGCCTATTTTTAAGCGGTTGTGAAGATTCAGCTGCTTGAGCTCCCCGCGTTCAGTTTCCAAGCGCAGCTCATTTGTGTGAATTACACGAGACGGCAGTTCCATATTGTCTGCCGGCGATGATGCAACTATTTAAAACAGAACTGCATATTTTTGCACATGCTACGTATACTGACATTATAGTTGTTCACGATCTTTATAATGAAAATATTATATCTATTCGACCGTACAAACTTCTAAAGCCGCTATTAAATGCATGGCGAAGGGTTTTTCGTGCCGATATTATCGACTTTTTCACTCGTTGCATTCGATACTTGAGCGAGAGAAAAACGATTCTCTCTATATGCCTCCCTGTGTGCTCTAGTCTCTCCAATCCAGAGCTCACAGTCCCTAGCTGAGATGTAACTATGTGGCAGCTCAGTGGTCGCACAGTCTCTTTCGAACACAGGTTGTCTAAATTTATCCACCATTGTGTTACGAGAACTTTCTTCCAAGAATTCCGAAAACTTTATGAGGTATATCACTCACTTAAGATCCTAGTGCTGAGTCTCTGGATTCACTAGACATCTGTTGAAATGGTCACTTGATAAAGAATCCAATCGTTGGACAACACTCTAAAACTTGCAACACTACTGTCCTGTAACCGCGTTCCTTTAAAGATACCCTATATTTTTCCATTCTCCTTCCCTAATATTGATTTCATGTGATCGTCCCTTTTCAGTATTACCCCTAATTGCACTGCCTGATAAAAAAAAAAAAAAGTGAAGCACTCAGAAGGGAAGGTGGAAACAAAATGAAACTTCATGCGTTGAGAGGGTTTGTGATGTTGTTGCAGTGATTACAAAGAACTTGGCAGTATGAACCTACTGCACAGTAAGCCTGGATGCCTGGATACAAGCACTTATTCCGCTGGAAAGGTGTTATTAAGCTATTGTATGCTCTCCCGAGGAAAGCTGGCCCACGGCTGTTGGTCCTTGACATCATAGATACTGACAATAGAACGGAGTTCTCAGCGGGTCTCATACATGCTCCACCGGGCAGAGATAAGGGTATCTTACTACCTATGGAGCAGCGACTTATGCCACGTGTGGACGAGCATTGTCCTGTTGAAAAAAAAATGGTTCAAATGGCTCTGAGCACTATGCGACTTAACTTCTGAGGTCATCAGTCGCCTAGAACTTAGAACTAATTAAATCGAACTAACCTAAGGACATCACACACATCCATGCCCGAGGCAGGATTCGAACCCGCGACCGTAGCGGTCGCTCGGTTCCAAACTGTAGCGCCACTCCGGCCGGCTGTCCTGTTGAAAAATGACATCACAATACAGCAACATGAGAGGTAAGGCATGATGATGCAGGACGTCGTGTGCAGGCAGTGTTCCCTGTCAGTACCAGCCGTGACCTGAAGCTATACCCGACGCCTCCCCACACTATGACCACAGTAGTGACGCTGCTGGGCCTCTCCAAAACGCTGGAAGAGTGACACCCGTTCCCAGGTCACCATCATACTCACTGACGATGGTCATCAGGGATGGGACAGAAACGTAACGCATCGTTGAACGTAATGTGACTCCATTCATCGGCAGCCCATGCTTCCCAGTCATGGCACCACTCCAAATACAGCCGTTTGTCTTGCGGTGTTGCAAGCAGCCCACACACAGGACATAGTGGAGGTGTTGTTAGCCTACGACCAATGATACATGGATTACATACAATGTCGTGGGAGTCCAGTACCTGTTCACGGATGGCAGGAGCAGATGCGAAGGTTTACAATGTGCGGGTGCACAATAGTGCGACCCTCCTTTGTGACAGTCAGGCGTGGGCGACGCGAACCTTTACAAGTCTGCCTGCCCTCACGTCCCCACGCTCTCCAGTATCGGGACACTGTCACATCTGAACGCCCCAACAACCTGGATATTGCACTATTCTACAAGCCGCCGAAATGTAGACCCACAACGAGACCCCTATCAGACTCTTTATCAGGTACTGATAACGCTGTCTCAAGCCCGTACGCAGCATTTCGTTCCCCTTCACAGTTATCTATTAACATCTGACGCTATTCACATCCCTTATATAACCTACCGGGCCTGGAAAGAATACTAACCTCTATCAACAATAATGCTTTCTGGTGGCCGTTCTACCTGTCACGGAGTATTGCGAGTCTAATCATTCACATACCCGCTGATGGTGTGTACGTGTACAAAGTTACACTGACACCAACCACGTCTCCTGTCACTTTTTTGGTCAGGCACCCTACTCATAAAATGTGATGTGCTCAAGATTTTCATCATTAATCTTGTTATCTTATACTGTCGGGTTCTTTGTATTTGTTATAAGCACTTACCTGCTTTACCTGCTATAGCCGACGATGTGGTACAATACTGAACGCTTTCCGGAAATCTAGGAGTACGAAATCTATCTGTTCAGCTGCACACTTCTTGCTTCCAGTAAAATATAGCATAGACGAACACGTGCAAACAGTAGAAGAGATGGCGAATTAATGTTTTAGATTTATAGGTAAAATTCAGGAAAAGTGGATGGTATCTGTCAAGAAAATTGCACACAGCACAGTTGTGCCACATATTATAGTTATTTTGCACTCTTTGGGGTCTTAATCAAATCTAACTTTAGAAATATATGAAAGGATCTAAAACAGACGTTACGTACTCAGTAGGTACGTGCAGCACACACGAAAATGTAAGAGACAATTTCAGGAAACTTACAAGGGAATCACTAGGATAAAGGTGATGTTCTCGCGACACCTTGTTGGGTAAATTTAGAGAACGGATGTTATTGTCCTCTTTAGACAGTGCTACGAGCCGATGAAGTAGTCGGAGATGCAATAAGGCACAGCAGATACAGCTGCACTACATTATCTGTGTGTCAGCTTGCATCACATATCTCTTTGGGAAAAGATAAAAAATATCAGCGTTCAGAGTATTGCAGAGAGGCAATGTAATTACAGATCGAGTTTTTCGTCGTCAGCCGAAACAACCTAGCTGTTATTGTTTGCAATCTTACATACAAAAAACTTTCCAGCAAGGTAACAGATTTCTCGTCTGCAAGCTTCTTTAGTATCCCTGGAGTTTGAAATTATATTTCAATCGCTCTACGATCAGCAAGCCTACCTAATTTACCGACAACGCAGCACCTGCAGACCGATGGCGATCCCACGTATCTTGTGTCGATTAGTTGCCTATTCGATCAATTAGAAAGCCGGTATTGGCGAATGCGCTCATGTTTCGTTGCGGCACGACCTCTAGCACCTTGAAAAGGGCGCTAATGACGGGCAGAAGTTGCGTTGAATACGCTCAGGAAGGCAGCCAGTATTTGCTCTATCGGACTCACGCAGCCGACAGAACGATGACTGGCGTTACGTCACAAAGTGTTTGACCCTGGCCTTCAGCGACGCACCAGGAAACATGTGGAGCAATCAGCAGCGGTAACTGCCAGCGACTGGGTGAGAGGAGACATCCAGAGGACGGTGCAGCGAAGGACACAGCGGCGGGAGTGAAGGGAAGCGAGATATGGCGTGAGGTGAGAACTGAAACTCTGGGCGAGACCTTAAACGTACCGTTTCAGTTTTGCATCTGGATCGTATAGAATTAGATGACTGCGGCCTGCTTGTCCAGTGTGCAGCCCGACAACAGTAGTTGGATCCTTCAAGGAAAAGGTGCATTTTAGATTGAGAATAATGTTAGAAGCTATACAAAAAGGGTGTCTTTGTCCTCGTTTTGAAAATACACTACTGGCCATTAAAACTGCTACACCATGAAGACGACGTGCTACAGACGCGAAATTTAACCGACAGGAAGAAGATGCTGTAATATGCAAATGATTAGCTTTTCAGAGCATTCACACAAGGTTGGCGCTGGTGGTAACACCTACGACGTGCTGACATGAGGAAAGTTTCCAACCGATTTCTCATACACAAACAGCAGTTGACCGGCGTTGTCTGGTGAAACGTTGTTTTGATACCTCGTGTAAGGGGGAGAAATGCGTACCATCACGTTTTCGACTTTGATAAAGGTCGGATTGTAGCCTATCGCGATTGCGGATTATCGTATCGCGACATTGCTGCTCGCGTTGGTCGAGATCCAATGACTGTTAGCAGAATATGGAATCGGTGGGTTCAGGAGGGTAAGACGGAATGCCGTGCTGGATCCCAACGGCCTCGTATCACTAACAGTAGAGATGACAGGCATGTTGTCCGCGTGGCTGTAACGGATCGTGGAGCCACGTCTCGATTCCTGAGTCAATAGATGGGGACGTTTGCGAGACAACAACCATCTGTACGAACAGTTCGACGACAATCGCAGCAGCATGGACTGTCAGCTCGGAGATCATGGCTGCGGTTACCCTTGACGGTGCATCACAGACAGGAGCGCCTGCGATCGTGTACTCATCGACGAACCTGGGTGCGCGAATGTCAAAACGTCATTTTTTCGGATGAATCCAGGTTCTGTTTACAATATCATGATGGGCGCATCCGTGTTTGGCGACATCGCGGTGAACGTACATGAAGCGTGTATTCGTCATCGCCATACTGGCGTATCACCCGACGTGATGGTATGGGGTGCCATTGGTTACACGTCTCGGTCACCTCTTGTTCGCATTGACGGCACTTTGAACAGTGGACGTTACATTTCAGATGTGTTACGACCCGTGGCTCTACCCTTCATTCGATCCCTGCGAAACCTTAACATTTGAGCAGGATAACGCACGGCCGCGTGTTGCAGGTCCTGTACGGGCCTTTCTGGATACAGAAAATGTTCGACTGCTGCGCTGGCCAGCACATTCTCCAGATCTCTCACCAACTGAAAACGTGTGGTCAATGGTGGCCGAGCAACTGGCTCGTCAGAATACGTCAGTCACTACTCTTGATGAACTGTGGTATCGTGTTGAAGCTGCATGGGCAGCTGTACCTGTACACGCCATCCAAGCTCCCTTTGACTCAATGCCCAGGTGTATCAAGGCCGTTATTACGGCCAGAGGTGGTTGTTCTGGGTACTGACTTCTCAGGATCTATGCACCGAAACTGCGTGAAAATGTAATCACATGTCAGTTCTAGTATAATATATTTGTCCAATGAATACCCGTTTATCATACGAATTTCTTCTTGGTGTAGCAATTTTAATGGCCAGTAGTGTAATTAATTTTCCTGCGCAATCGCAACCACTTTCAGAAAGAAATTACAGGTTTGAGCTCCAACCGCTGAGAAAACCACATTGTTTCAGTGGTTGCAATGAACTACTGCATCCGCTCATGTTCTGAAGACGGCTAGTGACAGCCGAATCTGGTAAATTATTTTACGAACTGTAACTGTACCGGAAAATAAACTATGTTCGAAACAAATATTTGTACCATCACTGACGTCTTCAGGACGACCAAAATCTCGTTCTTTCTAAAAATATATCTTTGTCCATTATTCTTTTGGGGGGGTGGGGGGCGGGAGTGGGGGGGAGACAGGGAAAGGGGTAATGCTCATCGCATCAGTGGCGCTCGATAAGCCACACAGACCTCCTGGGTCATGTCAGATGGAGAGAATCTTAGCCTGTCTTGTATTGGTATTGATTTGGTGGACGTGCGATTACTGATCT
The DNA here is from genome assembly GCF_021461395.2 of Schistocerca americana. Lineage (NCBI taxonomy): Eukaryota > Metazoa > Arthropoda > Insecta > Orthoptera > Acrididae > Schistocerca > Schistocerca americana. The sequence goes on along the minus strand of NC_060121.1, from coordinate 409,938,044 downwards.
GGGGATAAGGAGCATTGTCGCTTCTTAGTAACCACCAACAAACCACTGATTTCGTAAAGAATCGAACTCCCATGTGTTAAACAGCTGCAAACTTCTGAGTACTTTTCAGATAACTTGATGTGTTAAATATTTAACGTGGAGCAGGTATGCCAAAAAAAAGATTGTAACAGGTTTGAAATAATGTTTGAATTTTGTTTGAAGTCGCTAAGTGCGACCAAGTTACCAAACACTCCACGAGTGTAGTCTGGCTAATTTGCGCTCAGGTTTAAGCAGAAGCTGGCCCTTCACGCTTCTCACTGCTACTGATGTCAAGTGTCATCAAGTACGTGTAGTGCAATGATATAACTGTGCTGGTACAATCCGTGATAAATATGGACACTGTCTGCACAATTTACTGCGAACTGAGTAAGCAAAATGAAGTAAGAAATTAAAATGTCATGGCTGATGTTGAATTTGACTGCATGAAGAACGAAAATGTAGTAACCGATGAGCTTTTTTTCTTTCATCATCTCAACACACAGACATAGTTTCCATTGGTAATACTTGTCTTACTGCGGGGGTGTTGTTTGGAGGAAGAGACCAAACTGCGAGGTCATCAGTCTCATCGGATTAGGGAAGGACGAGGAAGGAAGTCGGCCGTGCCCTTTCAAAGGAACCATCCCGGCATTTGCCTGGAGCGATTTAGGGAAATCACGGAAAACCTAAACCAAGAGGGCCGGACGCGGGATTGAACAGTCGTCCTCCCGAATGCGAGTCCAGTGTGCTAGCCACTGCGCCACCTCGCTCGGTGTGTCTTACTGCATTAAACCTTTAACATAGGATTATACCTCTTAATGAGTGGATCATGACAGCATTTTAAATTTATAAATTTAGTCAGTATTCATATGAAATACTAAAAATAAATTTTTGTTGACCCTGGAAGCCGTTAGACACAACCTGCAGCTGGGACGGGGTGACATAACTGTGTTTAATAATATACGGGGTGTCTCAAAAGGTACGCTACAACTTCAGTGTGTTATGGTACCCAAAACTAATTAAGATATTCACACCGTGTTTGCCCAATGTGATGGACGAACTCACAAACTTTTGTTTGTGTCTGTGTTTCAGGTTGTCGTGAGTGAAGTATAATTACAACGGTTCAAGAAAAGGCTCAGTTTGTGAAATGTTTTATTCAGACCTAATCGGACACGCATGTTCAAAGGAACTTCCAAATACGGTTTAGGAAGAAACCACCCTCGCGGATTTTATACGACGGTGGTGCAGGAATTTCATGCAGACGGGAAGTGTTGATATGAAGTATCATACTGGACGGCCAGGAACAAGTTAAACCGTCACAGGAAAGATTGACAAGGGTGGTCCAATTGCCTGGCCTCCTAGGTACCCCAACAGTACACCAATGGACTCCTTTCTATGGAGTATGTCAAGGACCGCGTCTACCAAACGGCTGTGAACCACATCATTGGTTCAAGAACAGAATCATTGCTGTCATTGCCATAGTTGATGAGGATATTTTAGCCGAGCTTGGATGGAGCTTGAATAAAGACAGTATGTTGTGCGTGCCACCAGAGGCGCATACGTTGAAATTGACTGAATGGCATAAGTACTTCGTGAGATAGCGTGTCATCTAAGCCAAACATGGTGTGAATATCATCATAAGTTTGGATGCTATACCGCATTAAAATTGTACCGTACTTTTGAGACGGCCAGTAGATATGATCTGTGCGTGCTTCCAAGACGATCCATCACGCCGACAAAACACCCATTCCACAGTCTACATATCAACTAGAAAGGAAGCCTGTCACCTGGTGGAATGACGGATGTTACCCTGCAATAAGGAACACAGCAAACTACAAAAGACTACGCCAGTCCTTCGAGTAGAAATGATGAAATGAAATCGATCTATCAGAAATAACAATTAGTGGCCATGACAACAATATATGAACACTATAAACCGAATGTTCAGACAGATAGGACGAGATGTATACATTGATCGACTGGTAAAACAGACAGTGTGCATAGATATCATTGCGCTCGTCGCCAAGTATCCAGGACTTCCGAGCACTAGTTGGTGTAGTATAACAAAAACGAGGAGCGTCACTGACATATCGTACACAGGCGTTCATCGCCAACTTCCCTGAGAAAGATCTTACAGGATAACATCATTGTAATCAACAATTGGCCGTATAGGCGTTTCTACAGGCTACTTTTTTAGATACAAAAAGAAGAGATTTCCGTACTTTTGTAGCAAGCTGTAGCTGTGCGTCAGAGCGTCATTGTCATTCTCGACAGCTGTCCCCATATTGACTGGTTTTGCAGTTACCCTATGTGGAAGTGAAGGTAATCAGCGCGCAAATGGTGTTTACAGTAGGAGGGAGCTGATGAGACATCATTGACGTACATCTATGTACACATTACAAAAGTTAAAAAAATTATATGGGAGGTTATGATGAATTTTGCTAAGCCGTAATCACTCATACATTGCCATATGGAACAGAAGTACGAATTCTAACGAAAGTGGGACAAGCTACGGACAGCCAAAAAGATACGTGTATCAGCCGATAGGATGACGAAGGGAAAGATGGGAAGACCAAATGCACCAACAAGCAGAAGTCGTAACAGTGGTGAAATAAAAAAGAAAAAGACTAAACTATTTTTCAGAAACTATGTGGCACCACCTCGTTCCCACCTGCTGCACACATTCTAGTGACGAAACTTTCTACTGCCAGGATTCGAACCTTTGATATTGGGATCGAGTACAGCTATTCGACAGCGATTCTCCAATCTTGTTCACAATGTCGTGTTTGCGTTCCACTACTTCTCCGATGCATGAGAGCAGCCTACCAGCCCTTCCATTCGCGTCAACCTGCGCATAACGTTCTGACTGGTACCGTCTAACATTCTGCGTGGTGACTGTTTGTTCTAAGTCGTGTCTCCCTACCACTTTCGCGCAACGACGCTCTGGGCGTGTTTTAGGAAACTGACTAGTTTGAACCTGGGACCTGTTGCTGGTAAGGAGACGCCAGACTACACATGACATGTAGAGTTCAGAAGAGCTCAGTGAGACTAGCGATGATATAACCAAATACTTAATGATTTCAGCGTCAGCTCCACTGCACTCCCTGTAAAAGAATCTTAATACTAACTAAATTTAGTGGAAGGGGTTCAAGGCTTTCCTATTTTTAGTTAGCTGGTAAAATAACGTCGAAAAAGCAGTTAAGTTTACCATTGGAAATTTTATTCTACTCACAAAACATTGTTTATAAATTGCACTATTGATAAAAGGAAATATTTTAATACATGATGATAAAAACCAACGGCGTTCAACAAAAATGTGAACGAATATTCCCTGAGTGGGTTTCCAAGTTCTACAATGGATCGAAGTATGACCTATGCCACATCACATCTATAATCTAGGTTTAAATTAAGTTTCACAGAAGAGAAAACTATCAAAATGGTCTAAAGTGACCCTCAATTATCTTTAATTACTTATCTAACTTGTCGTAAATTACAGTGGCTGATGTGGCTAATACTAGTGTCGATCGTCAATTGAAGCTCATGGTATTCACATTTGCTACGTAAGTTAAAATCTGAAACGCAATGATTTTTCTGTTATATAATTATTATCGTGGTGGGGCAATGTTTTTAACGTTTGCAACGTAACAGAGACGCGAAAAAGTCTCACGCTAAAACTTTCAGCTGGTGTGGCCCTTTTAGTGTTATCGTAAGATCTACACTGTTCTTCTGGAGGGTTCTATCTTTTAACATGGGCTGGGGGGTGGTCCTGGTGGTTGGCTGGAGACGTAGGTGTCCGTCCCTTATCGTAGGGTCTTCTAGCTTAACACGGTTCTGCTCTCGGCTTCTGTTCTCGTTTCTTCCCTCGGAACTGCGTCTGTTTCACGGTGGGAAGGTATGACATGCATTTAGGCGTTCTTGTGTTAGTCTGTGGTATTCCATTTGCTCACTCGTTGATCGTATTACTTTCGTTAATTTAATGTCAGGATTTATTCGGAGCTATGTGACATACTGCTGGATTTGCTCATCATGTCAGGGTTTCCATGGAAGGTGTTGGATTTGCCTGACACCTAACAACCGGAATCAGAGGTTTGAAGAGCGAAAATGACAATTTTAACTTAAATGTAGACTCTACCTCTATAGACTGTGTAGCAAACGCAAAATTTCTGGGAACGGATATTGATGTCCAGTTGAAGTGATGCTAACATACAAAAATATTTGAAACAGAATGTTGTGTCTAGACAAGACAGCCTAGACACAATGAGAGGAAGCCGAAAGGCACGCGCTAAGCTAAAGCCGGAAGGCGTGAGGTCTGAAACAGGATACGTAATGAATGCTATAAAGAAAAGTACGTAGCTTCTGGAATACTTAACTTTAATCCATCCTTTTGGTACATCTGGAGATTGTAGCGATACAAGTGAGACTCTTTAGATACATGCAATGTTACTAATGGCGCCTTGCTAGGTCGTAGCCATGGACTTAGCTGAAGGCTATTCTAACTATCTGTTCGGCTAATGAGCGAGGCTTCGACAGTGTGCATCGCTAGCTACGTCGTCCGTACAACTGGGGCGAGTGCTAGTCCGTCTCTCGAGACCTGCCTTGTGGTGGCGCTCGGTCTGCGATCACACAGTGGCGACACGCGGGTCCGACATGTACTAATGGACCGCGGCCGATTTAAAACTACCACCTAGCAAGTGTGGTGTCTGGCGGTGACACCACACAGAATGTTGTCATGTTGTGACCTTGGAGTCTTGTTATCAGTGTGTAACAGCTAACAACAGTCTGTGACCAGTTATGGAAATTATGTTAGCGATATTATACATATATATGCTGGCTTTTGTCTGTTTAACTCAGTATTAAGGCAACAGAGTACTGTAAAGGATTTTGTTGACCAGTGCCAGAAGATGGTCTGCATAGACAGAAACTAGCAGCACATTTTTATGAAGTTTATACAACAGCTGATGGTGCTACTACATAGATATGACTTTCATCAAAACTGGACTGAACTTACATTTGGCAGCAAAGAATAAACATAAAACTGAAAACGGCGTTTTCGATCGAGGAATAAAACTCCACAATAAACTACCCAAGGATGTTAAACAGATTACTGAAACGAACTTATTTAAAGAGGCAGTTAAAAAGTAGAAGCAAGACATTCTGTACAGTGATAGTATACTTAGGTAACAAAGAGTAGAGACTTCGTAAAAATGGAACAGATCTAAATTATAATAACAATAAAACTTCTATCATTTCACACAACGCTTTCACACTTTTTTTGAAAGCCGTATTCCACAAGCATTACAATATGTGATACTAACATCTTGCCCTCTGTCTGAGTTCAACATCTCATTAACTGTAGGAAGATGCTGACTCAAATTCTGAGATTAGCAAATGGGAAGTTGTGGTACATGAAATGGAAAACAAACCTCGTCGCTGTGGTCCCGATTTCAGCTAACACGTGTTACATTGTGAAAAAATGTGTATAAAGTATATGCAGTGCTTGGTAAACAGAAATGAATGAACAGTGTAACACTACCTTTTAACATTACTGAAGAACCGTTTTGCTTAAAAAGCGTTGTACACCAGGCCTGAACCGAGTGGTGTTGCGCTGTTTTAAATGGACTAGCCTCGTATTCAGGTGGGTAAAGGCTCCAGTCTTCCCGGGCTGTTGCTGTTTTACGTTTTCCGCGGTTTCCCTTGAACTGCGTCAGCCAAAAGCCGGAATGGTTCCTACTATGGAGCCAAAACCCACTACTTGTCCTAACTAAGTCAGACTAGACCTTTAAGTATGTTAACGTCTGTATGTATGAACAGGTTTTTTTTCTCTCAAAATGCCAAACGACGGATTAGCTCGAAAACGTGCGAGCTGATAGCATTTTCTGATGTGAGCGAAAGCCAGACATAACATATCTTAAGCAAAATCAACATCTTTTGTAATGAACCGTTTTTCGATCTGCAAAAAAAGAAAGTTTGTAAATACTTTTCATTATTCATCACTGACGATGATTTATTTTAATCAGGCATCAGCAGATCGAAACCAATTGCAAAATGTCACTCAGTAAGGAAAAGCGTGCGGTCACCTACATGAGTACAAAAATAAATCCGTTAAATTTCGATTACACTATAAATCACACAGATTTAAAGATGGTCGATTCGGCTAAATACCTAGGAATTACGCAAGCTGGAACGATCGCGTTGATAATGTTGTGGGGAAGGGAAAGCAAATACTGTATTTTGTTGGCAGAACGCTTAGAAGATGCAGCAGGTCTACTAAAGAGACTGCCTACGCTGCGCTCGTCCGTCCTCTGCTAGGCCGCAGTGGTTTCCAACCTGTGGGTAGTTACCCTCTGAGGGATAAAATGAAATTTTATCAGGGGTGAAAACTAAACGATTCTGTTGTGTTTCAGACACGAAACTAAATTATTTTCAAAAGATCATTACTACTATTGCAGTTTTGTAAGGCTTTAATAATAATTATGTAAGTTATGAAGAATTAGTTTTCTCAATTAATATTATTAATGTGGTGGAGGTTATAGGTTCCTCAATAGTCCACCCAATACACACATATATTATGCTTTCTTTCGTACATCGTTTATGATAAAATCGACACATACACGTAACAAATGATAAACATCTCAAGAAAATGTTTTCTCCAAGTTGCAGACAGTACCTGCAGTAGTCCAGAAGTTGCTTCATTACTCGTATCGAAACAGATAAATGATTTAATTGACAGCCAGACACAGCGGTAACTACTCAAGGGCTGCTATGGTGCTGTATTGATTATTATTATTGTTATTATTATTATCATCATTATTATTATTGGCTGTGGTCAGATACAAAGCATTAACAGCCAGAGGTCTTCCAATTTCTGCCACTTCAGAAAGGCAAGTATGTTTCGTAACAAGTGTCTACCATCACTGTGGATAGTTAGCTTCCTTGTCTGTGAAGGAGTTGTGGGTAGCACTTGCGCTGCATCAGAATTCCTTCGTCAATCATTCTAAAACACACACACACACAAACACACATACACAGACACACACACACAAACTAATTGTTTTTCACCTTTTATCATTTTAAAAATAAAGGTGTTACAAGAAAAGTCTTTCATTCTACAGTGTAGTTAGATGCTACAGTTGGTGATAATGTGAGGAAGGCGGGGGGGGGGGGGGGTGTAACAGACGGCGGGGCGGGGCGGGGAGGGGAGGGTGGTACTAGGTAATGTCTAATTGCACTCAGGGGTAATGGTTTAAGAAAGGTGGGGAACCAATCCTTACCAGATGGGATTGACGGAGGACATCGAAAAAGTTTGAAGAAGGGCAGCTTATTTTGCATTACCACGAAACAGGGGAGAGAGTGTCACGGGTGTGATAGCGATATGGGAAGGCAATCATTAATACAAAGGTGTTTTTCGCTGCGGCGAGATTTTTTTCACGAAATTTCAATCATCTCCTTTCTTCTTTGAATGTAAATATATTTTACTGTCGCCAACCGACGTAGGAAGAAATGATCACCATTATAAAATAAGAGAAATCAAAGCCCTTACAGAAAGATTTAAGTGTTAATATTACCCATGCTCTCTTAGAGGATGGAATGGTAAAGGAATAATCTGAAGGTGATTCGAAGAAACCCTTCGGCTGAACTTATTTTCCGGATTTAGCCAGATTTCTGTACCTATAACTATTTGAGCTTCAGTGCTTTCTATTAGGGCTTTGAGCTCTGGTTCTTTCCCAACACAGCTATGACAATTTACAATACCGGTCGCTTCTACAACCACCTTACTGTGTTTTACCTGCCCCCTTTTAGATGGACGTCCTTTCTGTGGTTTCCCGAGACCCTCAACCTAAAAAACCGCCCAGTCCCTTCCACGTAGCCCCCGTTACCCGTTTCCTGTGTGTAGTGGACTCCTGACCTATTAAGCGGAACCCGGAAATCCACCATCCGATGGCGCAAGTCAAGGAATCTGCAGCCTGCACGGTCACAGAACCGCCTGAGCCTCTGATTCAGACCCTCCACTCGGCTCTGCACCAAAGGACCACAGTCGGTGCAATCGACGATGCTGCAGATGGTGAACTCCTCCTTAATCTCGCATGCAAGACTGGCAGTCTATACCATTTTTGCTAGCTGCCCGAAACCTGATAGAATCTCCTCCGATCCAAAGCGACACACGTCATTGATACCGACATGAGCCACCACCTGCAGCTGGCTGCAACCTCTACTCTTCATGGAATCCGGAAGCACCCATTCCACATCTGGAATGACTCCCCTCGGTATGCACACGTAGTGCAGACTGACTTCCTTTCCCTATCCATCGGCGACTCTTGTATGTACCTGTAGAACCAAGACTGTTTTTTATGCAGGGTGACGGTAACATAGTCATTGTAATCATGTTTTTAATAGTGCATTCCTTAAGCATAATGTATGTTGCTGGCGATAGAATACTTCTGTGGTCAGCTTCAAATCTCGGTACTCAATAGTGTTACATGAAAAGAACGTCTACCGTCCAGGGGTTGCCATTTGAACTACCTAGTGAGTGTAATCCGATTACTGAAAAACAAATATTACTCGCAATGCAAAGGGACTCTCGTGGTCAATTTAATTAATCAACCTATCAATTTTATATCAGTGACATGCCGTCTGGCAGGTGTAGGCGATTACTAAAGCACCACGGATATGGTTCTTCACTTGGTCTTGTTTTCGTTGAGGATGTCTTTTAACGATATTTTAAACATCCATCTATAGAGGGAGAGACAACCATGGTAATAAAATCAGATGTGTTACCGAATTTATAAAGTGATTCATTGTATAAAACTTATACTTACAACTTCTCTGTGCTGTTACCTTAAGAGACGTCGTATGTAGCGAGACATTTGGTTATCTTAAGAGAGAGTACGAAAATGAGGAGGCGTCCTTTGACAATAGTAGATCTTGGCACTTCATCATGTGCCAAAAATGAGTCTATTATTCTAGTCCTGTGATGCAGGACGTGACAGATAAAAAAAAAATGGCTCTGAGCACTATGGGACTTAACTTCTAAGGTCATCAGTCCTCTAGAACTTAGAACTAGTTAAACCTAACTAACCTAAGGACATCACACACATCCATGCCCGAGGCAGGTTTCGAACCTGCGACCGTAGCGGTCGCGCGGTTCCAGACTGTAGCGCCTTTAACCGCTTGGCCACCCCGGCCGGCCGTGACAGATAAGAAAAGCCATTTTCCTACTTGATTAAAGAATACTTAAAGGGATTTTAACAACAAGTAACGATAATTTAGCGACGTGAAAACGCATGTATTATACGATTTGTTCTATCTTCGAAAATAACCCGTATAAGCTGGAGGAATCTACATTTCGCGAGAGAAATTCGACGAGTATGAGCAACAACAATGTTGACTCGGAGGGGGTAAAGTGAGTTTTTCAAACTGGGTAGTCTATGTCGGGATGGAATTGTTTAGAATTACTGTGTATGTCCAAGTTGCAGCTGCTTGTTTCGCAGTGCACCGCGGCTGCCTGCAATGGCGGTCACGAGGAGCTGGCAACCGGAAGTAACGGATTAGGTCAGTGAATCGTGAATTTACTTTCAAAACTTTTCTTAAGAATGTACTTTATTTACTAGCGATTCATCAAGAACATTAACACATTTGATCACACTATGTGACCGTGGAAGTAGTTGCCAGTGGGTAACTGATGAAAACAAATCAAATTTCTTTCAACAAATGGAAATTTTATTCCCAAAAGCCTTTTTTTTTTAAACAGATTTAAATTTATAATCAGAAAGCACCTTCTAAATATCAAGTTACAAGTAATTCAGAGGCAGAAAGAACAATTTTTTGACTGTATGAGCTTTCGGGCTGAGAACCTTGCCGCTCCCTTTTGACACGGCCGTAGTGACGACCGCTCACAACAACCTCTGAAAGACTACACCGGTGCAAATCTGCAACACACCAGATTACTTTAAACTGTAAATTTTTACAACTCACACAAGCACATAAACTATGCACCCCGTAGGAGGGATGGAAATGGTACAAAACACTAACATTAAAAGATTAACTTGCCACCGAAGGTGCAACTTGATTTTAAAAAAAAGTCTTACGGTCGATGGGTGGCAACTTTATATACTAAAATGACCATTTAAATAAAAACCCATGAAATGCAGTCTTACATAAAATATACAAGGTTGGCCTAACATGCTCTACATTACACATATACCGCCTCTCAAGATGATAGGCATGATAAAAACATATTTCAGGAATTCGGCCGTTACACTTCAAGCAACAAATTCGTTAACACCGAATCCGACAAACATGACAGGCAGCTATTAACGTACGGCAGACCGACAGGCAAACAGACAGACACTAACTGCTCAACAAATGCGAACGAGAGACAAACGAGCAAGCTGGAGACGAGAGACTGACCAAGAAAACAATTGTAATTTAACAAGTAAATGAAACAACATATCTCCCATCACTTAACTTCTAATAAACTGCGATTTCTAGCGAAGACCTGGCGCAGCACCCCCCCCCAAAACGCTCTCCCGAACCGTCAGCTGCCAGCCGCTTAAACGGACGCAGGAAGGCGCGCCGATCTCCCGTCTCACGGCGTCGCAGTTCGCCCCGGCCTGGTCGATGTCGTGGGTTCACTCCTGTTGCTCTCGTGTGCCGGCCGCAGTGGTCTCGCGGTACTAGGCGCGCAGTCCGGAACCGTGCGACTGCTACGGTCGCAGGTTCGAATCCTGCCTCGGGCATGGATGTGTGTGATGTCCTTAGGTTAGTTAGGTTTAAGTAGTTCTAAGTTCTAGGGGACTGATGACCACAGCTGTTAAGTCCCATAGTGCTTAGAGCCATTTGAACCATTTGCTCTCGTGTCGGCCGCGAAGCGACTACCCCTCGCTATACGGCGCCGCCCACTGGACTCAAGTGGCGACCTCAGATACGCCGACGCTGAAGGCGGACAAGTCTTCTTGTGTCTCAGTGCGCGACCGACCAACCGATCGATCCAACCGCCAATGACCGTTGCCTGAGCAACTCGAGCAGACTGGCGTCCTAACACAAACTAGCACTCCGGACGACAGACAGACACTGCCTGCCCCACACTGACCCGGCTGACCAACTGCCACTGGCGACCTCATAGCGCCCGTTAAATGCACATGAACAGGAAAACTTTCCCCTTTTCCACCAGAGGGAGACACCAAAGATGCGATTGCCACAGCGGCGCCACCGCCAGAAATGGAGGGCAACTGCTTCACACAACGCGCTGCGGCGCGCTCTTCAAAACAGCATTTTTTCCACGGCTCAGTCAGTCTTTGACGTGTCCAAAGAATGCGCCTACTTGTCTGATCTTGCTCGCGGCAGCAAGGGCTGGCGAAGTGACAAGTATACTGGGTGAGCGCGACAGAAGCGGAGGTGTGTGTGTTGCTTGAGAGAAGATTCAAAATGACGAACGTTTGCACTGGACATATTAAAACATCCGAATTCCTACCACTTCATAGCCGGGGATGGTGTACTCTGACAAACACGCGCCTCCACGACCGCGACTGCGGCCTCGTCGGTAATTTTCACCGACCTCTTTACACTCTGCTGGCGGTGTACATGGGGGCGGGGCAGGGGCGCTCGTGGTGTACGAGTATTTTCAGCCATCTCCGACATCTGATCATGACAACTATTGCTGCGGATTGGATCGTGGTTTAAATGTGTCGTGTTTAATGCTTCTCGATTCATTGCAGTGGACTCTGTCTTGCAATGGTATTTGCTGTTGTCTCTATCCTATCACACTATAATCTTCCTCATCCTCTTTCTTTCGAATGTGGCAGAGAGAACCAATTCAGGAATTCTGCAGTACTTTTGAAAACCAAAACGTGACGTCAAATTCCCGATTGATCAATTTACAGGGTGTCCCGCTCAAACCTCCCTGATTCCAAAGACCCAGGAAAAAAAAACAACACAGTAGGTACTAGGATGAAAAATGCACCACACTGTAGAGCATCTCAAAGAATTTATTTATTTATCATCAATATACCTCTACATGTGAACCATTTGTAGTACGGAGAATATCGAGCCTATATTCAATTTTTTGCCAAGTTCTTTGTAACATTTCCTCTGTTATTGTTGCAATCGCATTAGTGGTACGATGTCGCAACGTAGGAATATCGTCCACTTTGGTTACATACACGCGGTCCTTCACGAATCCCCACATGAAGAAATCAAGCGGCGTAATGTCGGATGAACGTGGTAGCCAGGCAATGAGTCCTCCGCGTCCGATCCAACGATTGGGAAATTTCCTATCCAGGAACTTGCGTACAGCCGTTGGTCAGTGCGGCAGAGCTCCATCTTGTTGAAAAATGACGTTGGGCTGCAAATCTTGCATCTGAGAGTACACAGACTGCTCAAACATGTCCAGATACACTGAACCATTCACTGTTTGTTCCGCTAAGAATAACGGTCAAACAATCCCGTCATGCATTAGCCCGCACCAGACGTTTAGTTTAGGGGTATCACGAACATGTTCAGTAACAATGTGCGGATTTTGCGAACCCCAAATCCGAACATTATGCCTATTAACCCTCTCTGATAGATGAAAGGTTGCCTCATCTGAGAATAAACACCTTTCCAGGAAGCTGGAGTCCAAATCAATACGCTGCAGCTTAGCCGCAGCAAATTGTTGTCGGCGTGGTTTGTCGTTCGGCGTCAGATGTTGCAGAATTTGCACTTTGTAAGCACACATACGAAGACGCTAGTGAACTACACGATGCAATGTTGATCGAGGTACATCAAGTTGCCTAGATGCTTGACGAACTGACTTACGTGGGCTTCTGAGATACGTTTGCTGATGTCCTCCACTGTCTCTTCTGAAACTCCGTAACGTACACCGCCAGAATGGTTCAGAACACTTCCTGTTGCCAGAAACTTGCTATACCATTCCCAAATTGTTTTCACATCAGGTGGATCACATTCATACATACGATGATAATATCTTTCCACAGTAATCGGCGATTTTGTTTCTGCATACCACACTACAGCTTGCGCGCGCTGCTGTGGAGGCGCCATTTTCACTTCATGCGACCATGATGCACTCTGGCGACGATACTTGGCCCTTATGACGTGTGAATACAAAGGGGCTAAGCAGTAGACGGCGAACGGCGCGCTCCTCACAATCTCTAGTTTATGTAATCGGTAGTATTTTTTTTTTTCTTTTCTTTTCATCAGATACGTTTAGTGGAAAGTTGTGGTGGAGGAGGGTGTTTATGCTCTCAAACGTTGGTGCGTACAAGACGTCGGATATATTTAGCGCTACGATCTATTTGTTGCGGAAATATCATTACTTGATTTGCATAACATTTGTGTGTGATACTCAAACGTTGAAAATATGTTTTATTATCAAGAAGTGACATCGCACGGTAGAGGTGAGGGTTTTAAGTGATCTGTCTGACCGCTGTAAATTGCTAAACAATTAATTTGAAAGGGTAGTGCAAATGGCTTATTTCGCTCTATTTTTGATATCGAAATTGCGTCATCATTAGGCAACAGGAATATAGTATTCTGAGGAGAGATGGAAACCTCCATCTTCGTGTTGGGAGACGTTGGTTCACTCAAATAAACAGGGGGTTAGTTCACACAGACAGAGAGAGACAGAGACATGAAGCGAGTCTGGAATTTGTCACCACCTGACGCTTTGTTTGGGGGCCGCGAGATCAAAGGAGGCCGATATCCGGTCTGTGATCGGTGGTATTTAGTATAACGTGATCTGTATTACGACTTGGGCTGTTTTGACCTTCGTGGAGGCACCCTGGCGATAGACACACACGAGAGATCTCTAATGGTGGCTACTATACCGCACTTCATTCCATTCATGATCTGTAGACCCCTTTTGCACGTATAACTGTGAATACAATGTGTATGTATATTTCTCGATCTGTACAAAATAGTTTGCCGCTGAAATTCTCTTAATTTATCCGTCTGCAGAAAGCGGCGGAGGGTTTAGAAATACGTCATGAACTTCTGATTTTCCTGTCTGTGCTCAGACACCAGTGTGCTTCAGAAAGTGAGGAAAAGAAAAAATAAGAGACTTAACATCCCTGATTCCGGCTGCAAATATAAACTAAGCCCACTCAGTGTTTCCATGTGCGATCAGAAGAAAGAAAATTCGCCGCATTGTTTAAATATCCCATACTGCCTTGTACCCACAAACTGTTTAAATAAACAGTATTTCATATAGTGCCAGTCAATTTCCTGACAAATGCTTTCGTTAAGTAAATAAACTATATTACAAACACCGCCTTGTATCCCACAAATCGATTAAATAAACAATATTCCACACATTGTCTAAACCGTTTAAACAATATTCCATACACTGAAATCGATTTTCCACCAAATTCTTTAAATAAATAAACTATATTTCATACTCTGCCATAAATAAATAAACTAAATTCCACACATTGTCTAAACTGTTTAAACAATATTCCATTCACTGTAATCGATTTCCCGCCAAATGGACAATCAAATGAGTCTTTTTCCTGCCAATTTCTGGCTAGGGGATGGGGAGAGGGTATGGGAGGGTTGGGGCTTACCAGAGGGGGAGGGTTTAATTAATTGATGGATTTAATTAAGTAGTCAGTCAGATTGATTGAGTGACATGGGGGCTGTTCAAAAGAACTCAGGCCTGAAGGCATACCTGTATCAGTGAGTGGGAGGGGGGAGGGTTGGAGGTTTGCTGATGGGTTTGGAGGAGGATGGGTAGGGGGAGTGGTGGGGGAACAATAGGTTAAGGACCTGTCAATCAACAGAGAAAAATAGGTTTGCCCCTGGATGTATACTTGCCTTGTATGTAGGCAGCCGGATGGCTTTGTTGTCCTACTACTAGTGTGATATCAGTGGATATCCCCCCCCCCCTCCTCCCACCCCCTCACAGGCAAACATATTGGAATTATTATTTTTTTCTGATCCAGTGTGTAGTTTTCAAGCTATGTCAATGTCTTCAGTTAAAATGAACACCTTTTATACTTTCTAAGTTTGTGTCTGCTATCACAGTGTGAGATCCCTTGTATGACACGATACAACTGAGCATAAAATCAAAAAGAAAACAAGGGAAATGAGAATAAGCAAGTGGTATGGGAGTAGGTAAGCGTAGCACACGTCTTCGCAGCTACATTCAGAATAATAGAATACGTGTAGCCAGGTGTGTTCTGAAACTTGGTGGGTGTCGTTACGTGATGTCGATTTCGTGTCCCAAACGTCAGCACAGCCAGGCGTTTCACTGGTTCGAGATTCTCCCCGTCTTCTACTACTACTAGTACTACTTCTACTAGCGCTACTACATCGCTACTCCATCGTATCCTCTCAGGAATTGGCGATGCAGCGACCTGAGTGTAGCACTGTCAAGGAAACGATACATAGATACTCTTTCAAAAAAATATCGATATGTTCTGGTGATACTTTCCACCCCGATGCGTTGATATATTGATATCAAAATACAATATTGAGTGCCGATATTTTTATTTTTATTATATTTTTTCACGGTTTTCGGTAAATATTTGAAGTCGTTCTTTTGAAATTGCGGTAGAACATATTTCTACTTACACTGTGTGTAGGAGTCTTATTACATTTTGAGCGCTCATAATGTCTAGTCTTCCTGATTGACTATGTGAAGCAAGTACCACCACGAAAAACGCAACACCGAATAAATGATGTGTAATCACTGTGTAATTATCTATTTAATCACAGCGAAGTACTTCAACCAATTTTTTGAGACGGGATATGTTACTGGCGTTCCTTTGCAAGCAAACGGTGAAGTGTTGATTGTTTGTTGCACTAGCCTCAATTGTCGTTTCCGCACGACCTGAAAAACGCATCACCTAATGTAAGCAAATAATGTTTTCTTGTAGCGCTAATTTTTGTGCCCTGAATTGTTCCCGTTTCAATCACCGGTGCGTCTAGGATCGTTCTGTGATTGTCGTTACCAGCTTTATGGAGTAAACATGCCATTAAGCTCTGAACAAACTGCGAAAGCTGTTGCTTTGGTGGAAGATGGCCGGAGCATGCATTACGTTGCAGAAGTGTTGAGGACTACACCTTCCAGGATTTACAGAACCGTAAGAAGGTACAAGGAAACTAGAGGCTTCGCAAGGAGGCCATATACTGGCCCAAGAAGAGCAACATCGGAGAGAGGAGCGCTTCTTCAACTCCCAAGTTCTCCACAACGGTCACAGCACCGCTATCGAAGTACGAAATCGACTGCTTCAGGTTGCATAATGAGAGAACCGTTCGAAGAAGACTGGAAGAAGCCAATCTTCAGTCCAGAAGACCTGCTACATGTCATGAACTCAAATGGTTCAAATGGCTCTGAGCACTATGGGACTTAACTTCTGAGGTCATCAGTCCCCTAGAACTTAGAACTACTTAAACCTAACTAACCTAAGGACATCACACACATCTATGACCGAGGCAGGATTCGAACCTGCGACCGTAGCGGTCGCGCGGTTCCAGACTGTAGCGCCTAGATCCGCTCGGCCACTCGGGCCAGCCCCGGAGCTCACCAGAGGCCATTGCACAGCTCGACTGCGTTTCACGCGGGAACATCTCGGCTGGACAGAACAACAATGGAATCAAGTGTTGTTCACCGATGTGTCGCGATTTAGCCTCCGATCACATGACGGAAGAGAGTGGGTGTGGGGAAGGCCAGGAGAGAGGAGCCCCCTTGTACATTCTCATCCAAGATGCCTTTTCAGGGTGGGTCTGTGGTGGTATGTGCAGGAATCAATTCATCTGCAAGGACGGATTTTGTCTTTGTGGAGCACAGGAGCTTTACTGCATATCGTTATGTGGAGGAAATCCTTATGGAGCATCTTGCGCCTTTCGCTGCATTTATTTTACACTAATGCACGACAATGAACGCCTAGCTGTTGCGAGAACGGTGCAAGAGTTCTTGGATGAAACAGGGATTCATGCTGCAGATTGACCTGATCGAAGCCCTGATTTGAGTTCTATTGAGCAAGTCTGGGACCGGCTGGGGAGAAGAGCCTGTCAGCACTATCCAGACACCCTACAGTATCCACGGAACGCTCTCCTCGAAGAATGGGATACGATTCATCAACAGGACATTACCGCATTAATCTGAAGCATGCCTGAAAGGTTGGTGCAAGAGGTGGCAATACACGCTTTTGAAAATGCGAACAGAGGTCTCCGAGGTAGTCTCCGTGGACTGTGAAGTAAAGTGTGAAGTGTTTAATATCAAAATAGACGTGCATTACCTTTATCCTTGTCTTAATTTGTTAAATTTGCTTCCAATCGTGTCTTGCTTCTTTCGTTGTTGAACCCTTAGATGGGATCGCACCACAATATTCCATCATAAGATAATGGATTAGTGTCATAAAAGTGTGCCGGCCGGTGTGGCCGAGCGGTCCTGCGCTTCAATCTGGAACCGTGCGACCGCTACAGTCGCAGGTTCGAATCCTGCCTCGGACATGGCTGTGTGTGATGTCTTTAGGTTAGTTAGGTTTAAGTAGTTCTAAGTTCTAGGGGATTGATGACTTCAGATGTTAAGCCCCATAGTGCTCAGAGCCATTTGAACCATTTTTTCATAAAAGTGTCATAAATTTAAAGTAAATTTCAGTTTTTGAAAGAAACTGAAGTGTTGCGGTTTTCATGCTGGTCAGTGTACATGTGACATAAAATAAGAAGTCCCATAGCACTGATGGTGGGGGAGGGGAGGGGGGAGAGGAGGTGTGTGAATGGAATAACAAGACTTCCGATGTGAAGAAACAGCACGCTAGCTGAGCTAAAAAAATAATTTTTAACGTAACTAGTGCCGGCCGAAGTGGCCGTGCGGTTCTAGGCGCTACAGTCTGGAACCGAGCGACCGCTTCGATCGCAGGTTCGAATCCTGCCTCACGCATGGATGTGTGTGATGTCCTTAGGTTAGTTAGGTTTAATTAGTTCTAAGTTCTAGGCGACTGATGACCTCAGAAGTTAAGTCGCATAGTGCTCAGAGCTATTTGAACCATTTATTTAACGTAACTAGTGCGGTATTTCTTCACATCTGCATCTTCAAAAACAGTTGCTGAAACTGATGAATAAAAATCTAAATCACAAGATTGGTCTTTGCGATGAGGGGTGACGTGTGAGGAGAAATACTGACGTAATCGGCCCTCGGCACTATCAGCAAAAATACTGCAACGTTTAGCTTCGTCACGTAATTTTAACACTACAACTGCTAAATCACTCGGGTTGGCAGGGAAAAAAAGAAAAGAAAAAGGGAAGTCGACATGAAGTATTGCGGAGAAATGCGATATACGACGAAACCGAACGACAGATCCATCGGAAATTTGTAATTTTGACACTCACATGCAGCTACCATTGTTAGCAAATTGGTTATCGCCGAGCGTGACCGTGCAACGTTTTCCTTACAATTCTTGCAGGCTGCTCGCTTGTTGATGCATCCGAATATCTAATAATAAATCAATACTTACATATACAGCTCTAAAACCGGCAGTATATTTACGACGTGCAGCCGATATTTTTTAGGCCGGGACAGCGATATTTTTTCCGTCGTTTAAAAAATCGCAGCAATCCTGCTGCGGACGTGACAGATCGACGTGACGTGGCGGTGAGCGGAAGCAGGCGTCGCCGGCGGCGGCTGCAGTTTCCGCGCCTCGCGGCGGTCGCGCTCCACATCCACATTCCCGCTGCTGAGCCGAGGCCGCCCCCAGGGCCGGCAGACCCACGGCACGGCCGATCCACTGCCACCGTTCGGCAGGCCGGCGCTCGCTCTTCCGCCAAACAGACAGCCTTCTCCGTCTCGATGTTCTCGCACACTGAGCGCATTACGCTGTTCCTTTCCGACTGTGTCACGAGAAAAAGATAAAACGTGATACGTGCATTAAAGAGCGGTTGACTAAACGAAAACATTATTCCTGCATTAACTACACTACTGGCCATTAAAATTGCTACACAGAGAAAAAATGCAGACAATAAACGGGTATTCTATGGGTAAATATATCATACTAGAACTGACATGTGATTACATTTTCACGCAATTACGGTACATAGATCCTGAGAAATCAGTACCCAGAACAACCACCTCTGGCCGTAATAACGGCCTTGATACGCCTGGGCATTGAGTCAAACAGAGCGTGGATGGCGTGTACAGGTACAGCTGCCCACGCATCTTCAACACGACACCACAGTTCATCAAGAGTAGTGACTGGCGTATTGTGACGATCCAGTTCCTCGGCCACCATTGACCAATTGGTGAGAGACCTGGAGAATGTGCTGGCCAGGGCAGCAGTCGAACATTTTCTGTATCCATAAAGGTCCATACAGGACTTGCAACACGCGGTCGTGCATTATCCTGCTGAAATGGAAGGTTTCGCAGGGATCGAATGAAGGGTAGAGCCACGGGTCGTAACACATCTGGAATGTAACGTCTACAGTTCAAAGTGCCGTCAATGCGAACAAGAGGTGAGCGAGACGTGTAACCAATGGCACCCCATACCATCACGCCGGTAGATACGCCAGTATGGCAATGACGAATACACGCTTCCAATGTGCGTTCACCGTGATGTCGTCAAACACGGATGCGACCATCATGATGCTGTAAACAGAACCTGGATTCATCCGAAAAAATGACGTTTTGCCATTCGTGCACCCAGGTTCGTCGAGTACACCATCGCAGGCGCTCCTGTCTGTGATGCAGCGTCAAGGGTAACCGCAGCCATGCTCTCCGAGCTGATAGTCCATGCTGCTGCAAACGTCGTCTAACTGTTCGTGCAGATAGTTGTTGTCTTGCAAACGTCCCCATCTGTTGACTCAGGGATCGAGACGTGGCTGCACGATCCGTTTCAGCCATGCGGATAAGATGCCTGTCATCTCGACTGCTAGTGATACGAGGCCGTATTACCCTCCTGAACCCACCGATTCCATGTACTGCTAAACTGTAATCGCCATAGGCTACAATCCGACCTTTGTGAAAGTCGGAAACGTGATGGTACGCATTTCTCCTCCTTACGCGAGGCATCACAACAACGTTCCACCAGGCAACGTCGGTCAACTGCTGTTTGTGTATGAGAAATCGGTTGGAAACTTTCCTCATGTCAGCACGTTGTAGGTGTCGCCACCGACGCCAACCTTGTGTGAATGCTCTGAAAAGCTAATCATTTGCATATCGCAGCATCTTCTTCGTATTGGTTAAATTTCGCGTCTGTCGCACGTCATGTTCGTGGTGTAGCAATTTTAATGGCCAGTAGTGTATTTTGTGGGAGACACGCCATGGAAACTATCTCGTAGTACTGTTGATTTTTCTGCTTGCGTTCTCCATGTAATATTCTTGCAGTTGACCTACAGTACAATGCACTATTTGAACAGAATGTAGTTTAACAGGACCGAATAAAAATTAAATCAAACCAGATTACTGACAAATACTTGCATAAGCTTCCATGTTCTTGATTTTGTTTTTCGTTTTGTTTTGTTTTAGAGCGCAAAAACAAGTAGTGTCATACGCGCCCGTGTCAGAACTGTAGAACACGAAGACACAGAGAGGAGTTGAAAACGACTACACGTCAATCCCAGTCGACGGAACAGAAGAAGCTAAAAACAGGGACTTGGAGAGAGGTCTATAAAATACGCCATAGAGATACGGAGGTCCTGAACTAAGGACAAAATGTCCTTCGCTATATTGCTACGACGGATAAAAAGTAAAACGACGGCCCGCGCATCGTTCGCTAAAACGGCCGATAACTCAGACGGCAAATATAAACGAGGACGTAAGTGATTAAAAAAGGGCATTCTGTCAAGAAATGACAGACCGTCGAAGGTTGAGCGCAATGAGCACTAAGTGGTGGGGGAGCACCACTAACAAATAGCGATGGCTTAAGGCGGTCTGCCTGCCGAGTGAGATTCGCTGTGCATCCTTAGCCACACCAGCTCAGTACCGGAACAGTCCTTCAAAGCGAGGCCACTCTGAGTCCTTGCCGGAGTTGCGCGCGTCCAGCTTATTGAACCATTCGACCCTCATATAAAAAGAAAGAAAATAATGACTGAAGTCTTGTTCCGGCCACAGCTGCATTCCTACGGAATGCTTCAGAAACATCTAACTTTGTGGCATTGTACCACTGTAGTTGGTTAGATTGTGCTTACTGGAAGACGCACGGAAAATATTCCGAAGTTCCTGTGAGATGGGTTCTTTTAGTACCACTTCAGTGAATGAAACACACGGTAACGAAAGGGAGATACTCATTCTTGCATGTAATCGTTAAACATACACATTGCAACAGAAAAGATTTCATTTAGTAGGAACTTTAACAAGATGCTTTGCGTTTTCAGAAAGGAAGAGCTTTGTCGAGATTTCTAATACGAAGCTGTTCATTCTCTCGCAGGATATAAGTCTCCTACAAATCTTATTATCACGATGAGTGCGATTACTCAGCTGACGGAAACTGACAGGCCTTTAGTACGGACGCCCTCTCAGCAAATTCAAGGGGAAACACACCGAACGACACTGGTACTAACGTAAGTATGCGTGTAGCGGGCAACAGCACTGAAGTGAAGACTTACGCTGCAGCTCTGTTCTTACGCAGATGCGTACCTCACAGTGAATGTTTCATCCTTTCTACAGTTCGTATTCCTCATTTCCGCGTGTGTAATTAATACCTACAATTGCTTTTATATTCTTATTAACAACAGGAGGATATCACCTACAGCCTCGACTATTTAGTTGTCTACAGTACAGTACTCCTCTGAAAGAACGTTAAGTGGTGTTACCAATACACATAAGATTTTATGTGCCTTTTCGCTGAGACAATGAGATCAAAAACTGTTCAACATTACCTACCTGTGTAGAATAACTTAGCGGTTGGTAAGTAACTTTTGTTTGATACGTGACGTAATCATACGTTTGTTCGTAAACCAGGGTGTGGTAATGACTTGCTTTTCAGAAGACAAGAAACACTGCATCCACCAGATTCCCTTGATACATAGTTTTCAGTATGCCATGTGAGAAAAGCGCAAATTAGGTTTCGCGTGACCGATGTTTTCGCAACCCATGCTGGTTGACATGGAGGAGGTCATTATGATCTAGATACCCCATTAGTTTGAACTCAGAATATACTGGGATTGCCGGCCGGTGTGGCCGTGCGGTTCTAGGCGCTTCATTCTGGAACCGCACGACCGCTACGGTCGCAGGTTTGAATCCTGCCTCGGGCATGGATGTGTGTGATGTCCTTAGGTTAGTTAGGTTTAAGTAGTTCTAAGTTCTAGGGGACTGATGACCGCAGGTGTTAAGTCCCATAGTGCTCAGAGCCGTTTGAACCATTATACTGGGATTCTACAACAGACACGCGTCAATGAGAGCGGACGACAGTTTTGTGGGCACTTCTGCTACTCTTTAGCCCATTGTTCCGCTCTTTGGTCTTGTTCGCGGCTTCTAAATGTCTCATTGTGCTATATACACTTTGCATATATTAATATTGTTGTCTGTATTTGCCAGAACAAATTAAATGCACGTATGACATTGTTGGCTCGGAGACCCCATCTGGGATGTTCGGCCGTCTGGTGGGAGTCTTGCTATTTGACGCCACTTCGGCGACTTGCGCGTCAATGATGATGAAATGATGATGAGGACGGATCAAACACACACACACACACACACACACACACACACACACACACACACACACACACACACACCACATACATACACCGTCCCGAATGGAGAAATCCCCAACGTGGCCGAGAATCGAACCTAGAAACCCATTAGCGAGAGTCAGCAACGCTAACCACAAGACCACGATCTGCTGACTCACCAGAACAGAAATTGTTCCAAGAGAATGATTCTTTGATACTCAAAAAGATCTGGAACTTACAACCGCTTTGATGCCTCGTTCAAGTGATATTTGCAACGAGTGTTTGGGTAGCAATGAGCATGTAGTGACGGCGACTCCTTCCTAAGTAGTAAGGCGCTGCGATCGGGAAGATTCATGAATTTGGTAGTGGATGTATCATGGGCGCCTCATTGTTATCTTGATGTCACAACGACTGCTTACGGGGGTGTTCAATAGGTGTTGTTCTTTACGTCTATAAAGGCTAGTTAGTACGAACACCTGGTACGAAGATCTCGAGAATGAGGAAGGGATAACAGCCACAGAGCGTTGTCTGACGCATGCCAGCAGAAGCAGCGCTGCAGAGCCCGGCGCCGTATCACTGCTGGCCGCATGCAGTTACGAGTTTTTCTATTACGCACCCACTGTCCCTGTGCTTGAAGCAGCAGGTTTCTTCACATAAGGTGTAACTGCAGCGTTAGTGACCTCACCTTACGTCGCGCCGCACTCCGTCACGCTCGAGTGTTCCCCGTACTCGATTTTTTTTCTCTGACAGTTGCCGTCCTCCAGGAATCTGCCAGCATGGAACCGAGCCTGCTCCAGCTCGAACGCTGATTTACAAAGAGAGCCGGTTCTTAGGCTTTTACAAAAACAATAAGAGAAAAACAGTTTTACCTATAAAACGTTTTATTGTTTCGCAAAACGTCCGCATTTAAAATTTATACAGTTTTCCATGTGTTCGACTCACTTCTGGGAAAATCCTTTCTCACCCACTTTTTGCTTGACGTAAGTAATGAAAAGAAGTCTTTAGTCGATAAATCATTTGAACATGTTTTTCTATCTAAAATACTCAGTTGTTTGACGCACTGGCATCGTCAAGATGAAGAATGACGCAGGATTTCCAATTGTTTTTCTGATTTCATCGATGACTCACAACAAGTAAGTTACTATATTCCGCTCAGCATTAACTGGTCTTGAATTTTCTCAAGCAATGGCCGCGACATATTCAGTGTAACGTAAGAGACGAGCGTTCGTTTTCTTGCAAATGCTTAGCGAATAAAACACTTTTGTTGGTTTTGGCTCACTTTGGAAAATCCAAACAGTTGAATGCCGTTTCGTACAATTACGTCCAGATTCCGTTTCCTGTTATTATGCTTGAACCGTGGTTTTTAATTTCAAAATCTTTTCTTAAAGAATTTACTTAATTTACTAGCGATTCATCAAGAACATTAACACATTTAATCACACTATGTGCGCGTGGAAGTAGTTGCCAATGGTAACTGATGAAACAAATTAAATTTTTTTTTCAATAAATGGAAATTTTATTCCTAAAAGCCCCTTTTTTTTTTAAAAAAAACAGGTTTAAAACTATAATCAGAAAGCACCCTGTAAATATCAAATTACAATTTATTCAGAGGCAGAAATAAAATTTTTTCTTGATAGTATGAGCTTTCGAGCTGAGAACCTTGCCACTCCCTTTTAACACGGCCGTAGTCACGACTGCTCACAACAACCTCTGAAAGACTACACTGGTGCAAATCTGCAACACACCAGATTACTTTAAACTAAAAATTTTTACAACTCACACAAACACATAAACTATGTGCGCCGTAAGAGGGATGGAAATGGTACAAAACACTAACATTAAAATTATTTGCCACCGAAAGTGCCACTTGTATTCAAAAGAACTCTTACGGTGGAAGGGTGGCAACTTTATATGCTAAAATGACCATTTAAATAAAAACCCATGAAATGCAGTCTTACATAAAATCTACAAATATGCTCTATATTACACTTATACCGCCTCTCAAGATGATAGGCAAGATAAAAACATATTTCAGGAATTCGGCCTTTACACCTTAAGCAGTAAATTCGTTAACACCGAATCCGACAAACATGGCAGAGGCAGCTATTAACGTACGGCAGACCGACAGACAGACACTAACTGCCCAACAAAATGCGGACGGGAGACAGACGAGCAAGCTGGGGACGAGAGACTGACCAAGAAAACAAGTAAAATTTAACAAGTAAGTGAAACAATATATCTCCAATCACTTGACTTCTAGTAAACTGCGATTTCTGGCGAAGACCTGGCGCAGCACCCCCAAAACGCTCTCCCGAACCGTCCGCTGCCAGCCGCTTAAACAGACGCAGGAAGGCGCGCCGATCTCTCGTCTCACGGCGTCGTAGTTCGCCCCGGCCTGGCCGATGTCGTGGGTTGACTGCTGTTGCTCTCGTGTCGACCGCGAAGCCACTACCTCTCCCTGTACGGCGCGGCCCACTGGACTCACGTGGGGATCTCACATGCGCCGACGCTCAAGGCGGACCAGTCTTCTTGTGTCTCAGTGCGCGACCGACCAACCGATCGATCCAACCGCCAATGCCCATTGCCTGAGCAAACTCGAGCAGACTGGCGGCCTAAACCATATTAGCACTCCGGACAACAGACAGACACTGACTGCCCAACGCTGACCCGGCTGACCAACTCATCAGACTCGCCGCAGACTGCACCGACTCAGATTGACCCCAATGCCGAGCTCATAGCGCCCCTTAAATACACGTAAACAGGCAACCTTTCCCCTTTCCCACCAGAGGAAGACACCAATGCTGGGAATGCCACAGCGGCGCCACCGCCAGAAACGGAAGGTGACTGCTTTACACTACGCGCTGCGGCGCGCTCTTCAAAACAGCAAATTTTACCACGGCTCAATGCTGTATATGGAGTTTTATCTCGTAAGGCGAACAATTTTGAGTGATTTCTTACATCAGTTGAGTCTGTTTCGAGTTGCGGCCAAATTGTGCGGATTCCATCAGGAGCAAATCTTTTCTGCAGCTAAATGTTGAAGCAAAATCGAATATCCAGCAGTCTTGGGTACACCTGGCGCTGCCTCTGTTGCGTGGTAATTCAGCGTGGCTCTTTTCAGTCACTCTGCGTGCAGCATCCGCGTTTTTGGAAGAAGAGCCAGTTCTGGTCAACCTTCACGAAATTCATTGCAAGCAAGAGCACTGCGAAATTCTTATAACGAATTGCAAACGGGCTTTTCTGTATGTGAGTGAATACGACATGTTGAACGAAGCGATTCGAGGCATTGTAGTGTGCCGACGAGTGGCACATCTGCGAATTCTCCCCTCCTTCAGCCGCGCGGGTAGCGCCATCGGTAGTCGTAACGGGAATGAGTGCGCATGCAGTGTGGAGTCGAGTGGTGGAGGCCGGTGCGGCAAAGTAGTGATGCACCGGTGTACAAACACTGCTGGCTTTAAGTAATTCTCTCGCGAATAACACTGGTTTGGATTTTGGACTATACCAGTGCTTACCTTCTTAATCTGCACGTGGATTTGTCCGCAGTTGTGTATTGAGAAGGAGAAGATTAAAGGTTCGTGATCTTCCCTACAGGAGTATGCGGTACTAAATTGATAGCGATCAAAGGATTGATTTGGTACAAAAACTTGAACGCTCCCACATCCATTACTTCTGCTGCGTTTATAAACGTCTGGCATTGTGTAACATAAGTTACTGGTGGGCTAGAAGTGCACACATTATTCACTCTGTCAATCTTAACGCCGATGGGCGTGGTGGTATCGAGTAATTCACAGTATGTGATGTTATTTTGTGCCGTCTAATATTGTTCTCATCTCGCCATAGTCTTTCGGAGTTTCACATTTTTGCCTGCATTTGTTGGTCGGATACGGCATATGCTATTCTGTAGGGAAAAGATATTGTGAGCCCGAAAACTTGTACTACTTGTTCACATGAGAACACAGATATTTTTAAAGGATTGCTGCTAGCACCCAAGGGGTTTGATTCAACGCTGTGTGTTATGCATGTACAGGCTTACCTAAAGGTACTAATACTGCGTGCGTGTTTAACTAAGCATGAACATTGTCCTGTGATTACTGTGATGAATGAAATCGAGAATGAGGAAATCCGTGTTAATGCTGTCAATGTAATTATCTTGTAACTTGGGACTCGCGGGGGCTGTCAGTTGTAAGCCTTTGGTTTCCAAGTGTTAATTATTATTCTTTCGCGTTGTGTAAATAAATGGCTGACTTAGCGAGGTGATGGATGGACATTGGAGGTCCAGTAAATGTTTGGCTTTGATATGACCCTATGTCAGTTGGTACCGACTGGGGCAACAGCCAGGGCTGTCAGCGGTACCGGGACCGCAGCGGACTGGGGCCGCTTGATGATGCTGACCGTGGTTCGCTCATAAGAAACTACCTTACTTGACGGAGCCATATATTAATGGTTTAAAGTATTGCCTTGTTTCTGATTCTATCATAAGTTTTGAATATTTACTTACTTTCAAGGTGCGTAAGTGGTCTCTTAAGAATTTATTGTTTAATAACTGTGTGTAACTAATGAACTTTGTTTAAACGATTAGCATATGATTAATAAATAATGGTGTCTTTACTAGACTATCGCAAGAATTTACAAATTTTACAAAGAGTTATTGTCCTGTAAATTTGTTCTTGTGAATAGTGTTTAATTTTATATATTTAAATTCGACTGATTGCAAGTAACGGCTCTTGTGAAAGAATTTAAATTCATGCTTTTTAAAAAAAAAAATCGTCCACTTGAACGTAAGAATTTAGAAAAGTATAATTAATCTTTAGTTTTAACAAATGTTTGGAGGGTTTAGCCTGCCTTTTGACACCCAATCCTCGCTCCACAGCCCACAAAACTACAGTAGCTAAGTGAGGCCTTTATGAAAATCGTAAAAATTCATCCAACGAATACCTTCGCCTGAAATTTCAGTTTTTTTCACAACAATGTTTCTTTGAACACTGAATGTAAACAATCTACTCGGCCAAGGTCTAAGCTGCCATTGTTATAGCAATAACAAATGATAAATTTTTTAATCAATAGTGCTCAAATCTTAATATTGCTACTCATTCATTATTCGTAATAGCTTAAAAGGAGTTGCTCGTACCTGTGTCCACACTAAGTACATTAGGTCGAATGAAAGAGGTCCTGCAAATAAAGAGCACATACGATTCTCTGGCTCAACCATATAGGGAAGCTAAAATAAGAACGTGAAGCAACGAGGATAAAGACTTAGTTTCACACAGTCCCTGTTTCGTATGTATACACGTAGTGCGACACATGCCAAGATTCACATACTGTATTTCCGCACAACATACGAGTGTATCCCAATGTTCACATATAATGTCGCATACATCATGCGAGTTCGAGGACATGGAAAAGAAAGCGAAGAAATTTAAGTCATTTGCGAAGAGGAGGAGGTTAGTATTTAACGTCCCGTCGACAGCGACGTCATTAGAAACGGAGCACAAGCTCGGATTAGGGAAGGATGGGGAAGGAAATCCGCCGTGCCCTTTCACAGGAACCATCCCGGCATTTGCCTGAAGCGATTTAGGGAAATCACGGAAAACGTAAATCAGAATGGCCGGACGCCGGTTTGAACTGTCGTCCTTCCGAATGCGCGTCCAGTGTGCTCCACCTCGCTCGGTAAGTCATTTACGAGAAGACTTCAAAAAGTAAATTACAATTTCTAGTAGCAGGCTAAGCAACATTTTATTGAATGCTGCTCTACACTTTTTAGTAACACCGATAAACGACACTTGTTTTTCAGCATAGTCACCTAGTCGCTGTAAACAACGGTCAGGACGTTCTACCAGTCGTTCAACGCCTCGACGATACAAATCCGTTGCCGAGCCATTCGAAAACCTCCGTGTGAACCTCCTCGTCGTTGGAAAATCTCTTTGCCCCCAAATGTTCTTTCAGCTTACTGAAAATATAGAAATCGCATGGTGCAATATGGCGCATGCTTACAAGCCTTCCGTCCAAAACGCTAAAGTAAAGCTTTTGTTGAGCGCGTATTGTGGGACGTTGCACTGCCGTACAGGAGAATAATATCTTAGGGGACCACGCGTGGTTCAGGTCGAAAAAAATCGATTTTCGGTTTTCATCATATTTCGATAGATTAAGGTTTTGTTTTAAGTACTCTGAAAAGGATTTTGCTGAAAAATTTTTTTTTCGAGCATTTAAAGAGCATTTTCCTACCACGTGTGTTTATGTGCCACGCCCACTTTTCTGTCTCCCACTTTTCTGCATATATTTTAGATCTTTATATCCCCTACATTGCACGTTAGGGACTTTTTTTTTTTTTTTTTTTTTTTTTTTTTTACGCCCGAGTGTGTTGGCTATCCTTGGAATGCAACGGTCGGTATTCTTTTGTTTCTGCTATTTGTAAACAACACGCTTTCAAGCACGCGGTTAGTTTTGTTCAAGTGTGGTTGCGAGTAGTTGTTATAGAAAACCTGCAGGTATTTTATGGGCAGACAATTAGGAGAAATAAAGAAAATCTGGAGGCAATGAAGAGAGATGTTTGGGCCATATTCTTCCATAAGTCTTCTACTGATGATAAGCAATGTCATTGATTGTGTCCATCAGGAGAAAATTCGTGGTGCAAATACAATAGGGCTCAGGCAACTGGAAAATCTTATTCTCACGGCCGGCCGGAGTGGCCGTGCGGTTCTAGGCACTACAGTCTGGAACCGAGCGACCGCTACGGTCGCAGGTTCGAATCCTGCCTCGGGCATGGATGTGTGTGATGTCCTTAGGTTAGTTAGGTGTAATTAATTCTAAGTTCTAGGAAGAAGTTAAGTCGCATAGTGCTCAGAGCCATTTGAACCATTTTTATTCTCACCAGCATTCTCTTCCTGCTGCTGTTATTACAACAATTAAACCTATTTTCAGGGACTTGGCTCGTCTTGACCTTCTAAGGAAATGTCTGCATGGGCAGACACAGAACCCAAATGAATGTTTCAACAGCATACAACTGTATTTGTACGCATGCATACAATGAAACTAGGAGTTCATGATGCTGTTATTACATTCAGTTGTGGTAATATTGGTAAGTGTTGGGTACGGAAAAAGCTGGGAACTAGTACTGGTGAGAATATGATCACTGGGCTGCAACATTGCGATAAAATGAGGATAGCCGATGCAGACAGGTCTGCATCTAATATGGTCAAGAACGCGAGACAAACATCCAGGAACGTGAAAAAGAAGGTGGAAGATCTGCTAGAGGCCAAAGAAGGGCCATCATATGCAGCAGGACAGTTTTAATTAACTGTAAGTAACAAATTTCAAAAGTTTTTTCTTTAAAGTCAATTTCCCGCAACAAAAATTTTCAGTACATATGGCCCATTATATCAGAAACTATCATAGATAAATGAATGAAATTTTCAGAGACTCTGCATAACATAAAAAGCCACCTCTGGTAATACATTCATTAATATTCTCCCATTAGGAAGCTCACAAAAAATATTTTCTCCAGAAAAATTTTAATATTTTTTGTTAATAAATTTCAAAAATGATTTCTTAAAAACTATGAAATGGATAAAGTATATTTTAGTACAGTTAACTCTATTAGCATCATGTATCATACATTAAAAATATTAAGGCCCTGCATCAAATAGTTTTCTCAGAAATGGGTCAAATACTTGCCTAAATTAACATGGGTTAGATAGGCAGCGTGTGGTCTCCTTAATTTTCCACGCCCCTTATTCTCTGTGGCATCGCGCAACGATGCCGGTGTGGTACAGCACGAATCGTCATTAATGGCACACAACATCTTCAGAGTCGAAGAAGATGATGGCCATAACCTTCCCTGCTGATGCAATTTTGCGTTTCTTCCGCGGAGGCGATGGGGTGTGTTTCCATTCTGTAGACGCTCTCTTTGTCACAGGTGTGAAATGAAACATCTATTTCTCATCGCCCGTAATGATGCGGCTTAGGAAATCATTGTCTTCAGAGGTTAACACTTTAAAAAGGCCAGTGACACCATAAAAGTTGCGCCTTTGTGTGCAGGTGGCACTGATCGTGGAACGCAGCCTGAGCGCAGTTTTCGATACTGCACGCGATACCGCATGGAATGAGAACTATGATTTGAATAAACAAGACCGCTGCGACTGTTAGAAATCTTTATTGATGAACACAACCGTTTTCGCAGATTATATTTGCATCTTCAGGTGCTTCCCTTTGTTTTAATGATTGCCACTCCAATTCACGTATCATGTCTGTAACACCATCTCCCCTATTTCGCGATAATATAAAACGAGCTGCCCTTCTTTGTACTTTTTCGATGTAATCCGTCAATCCCACATGATGCGGATCCCACACCGCACAGCAATACTCCAGAATAGGACGGACAAGCGTGATGTAAGCAGTCTCTTTAGTAGACCTGTTGCACCTTTATGTGTTCTGCCAATGAATCGCAGTCTTTGGTTTTCTCTGCATAAAACACTATCTATGCGATTGCTCCAATTTAGGTTAGTTGTAATAATTTTAATCCTTTAGTATTTAGTAGAATTTATAGCCTTCAGGTTTGTGTGACTTATAGCGTAATCGAAATTCAGCGGATTTCTTTTTGTACTCATGTGAATAACTTCATACTTTTCCTTATTCAGGGTCAATATCCGCTTTTCGCACCATACAGATATCTGATCTAAATCAGTTTGCAAGTCGTTTTGATCATCTGATGACCGCACCATCTGCAAACAATCTAAGACAGCTACTCAGATTGTCTCCTATATCGTTAATATAGATCAGGAATAATAGAGGGCCTACAACGCTTCCTTGAGGAACGCCGGATAGTACTTCTGTTTTACTCAATGACTTTCCGGCTATTACTACGAAGTGTGACCTTTGTGACAGGAAATCACGAATCCAGTCGCACAACTGAGGCGATACTCCATAGGCGCGCAGTTCGGTTAGAAGACGCTTGTGAGAAAGTGTCGAAAGCCTTCCGGAAATCTAAGAATATGGAATCAATTTGACATCTACTGTCGATAGCACTTATTACTTCATGAGTATAAAGAAATAGTTGTGTTTCGCAAGAACGATATTTTTTGAATCCGTGCTAACAATGTGTCAATAAATCGATTTTTTCGAGGTACTTCATAATGTTCGAATACAGTATATGTTCCAAAACCCTACTGCAAATCGACGTTAGTGATATAGGCCTGTAATTCAGCGGATTACCCCTACTTCCCTTTTTGGTATTTGTGTGACTTGAGCAACTTTCCAATCTTTAGATAAGGAACTTTCTGTGGGCGAGGCATTGTATATAATTCCTAAATATGGAGCTATTGCTCTGAAAGGAACCTGACTGGTATACAATCTGGACCGGAGAAAGGAACCTGACTGGTATACAATCTGGACCGGAGGCCTTGCCTTTATTAAGTGGTTTAAGCTGCTTTGTGACACCGATGATATCTATTTCTATGTTTCTCATCTTGGCAGTTGTCCTTGATCGGAATTCCGGAATATTTACTTCATCTTCTTTGGTGAAGGAGTTTCGTTTAATAACTCTGCTTTAGTGGCACTGTCATTGATGACTTCACCGTTGTTATCCCGCAGTGAAGGTATTGATTGCGTCTTGCCACTGGTGTCCTTTATGTATGACCAGAATCTCTTTGGGTTTTCTGCCAGACTTCGAAACAGAATTTTGTTGTGGAAATTATTAAAAGCATCTCGCATTGAAGTATGCGTTATATTTCTAATTTCTGTAAAACTTTGCCAATGTTGGGGATTTTGCGTTCTTTTAAATCTGGCATGCAGTTTTCGTTGCTTCTGCAACAACGATCTGATCCGTTTTGTGTACCATTAGGGATCAGTACCATCACTTATTCATTTATGTGGTATATATCTCTCAATTGCTGTCGATACTATGCCTTGAAACACGTATGTAACATAGCAGCGATGGCGAGGCATTGTAGCATCTGTGACCAGAGAGTATGCGCTTGACCGCGCGAGTGTTGCGAGCGGTTCTCAGTCAGTCAGTCAGTCGTTGCGAGTCTGTAGCTCTGTCTAGTTGAGAGCAGTACTCTGTCTGTAGTCGTGGCAGTCGGTAGCTCGGTTTAGTCGTCATGCAGAGCGGTCGGTCAGTAGTAGCAGCCCAGTGCGGTTGTGTGATGTAGGCGGTCGGCAACACTGGTCAAGATGGTGAATAAGGTATACTATTAATTAATATAATCATTTGATAATGTAAAAATTTATTTATTGTAATTATTCTCCAACAAGTCCCCCAATAATAATTTTTATTTCAAAAGCATTTTCTCAAAAATTTAATTTTTTATTGAACTAAAGATTTCGTTGCACTTCCCATTTCATTCCGCTTCTTTTGAAGAAAAATTTCACTAAAATCACAAAAAAAGAGAATATTATTATTTGCAATGCAGTTCCTCCAAGCGGTGCGCAACAACAAGAGCAGAAATTTGACATCCAGTTATTCTGAGGTAAGACTTTAATTCTGATTGTTTTACACAGGGCCAAAGACCGATATTTCGGTTTAATTGAATTTTCTTATCACTGAATGGACTTTAATTTTTTTTTGAAGAACTTATATTTGAGTCAGATTGCGAATTTCACATTTTTTGTTGCCATTGTCAGTACATTTCATTGTGGGCAGGTTACGCTTAGAGCAATGTCCATTAGCATTTCTAAATAATATTGTCATTTCTCTTAAAATTTTTGTGGGGAGGTTACACTTGGCTCCCATTTCTGTTAAGTATTGTCTTTTCTTTTCCTTTAAAATTACGGTGGGGAGGTTACACTTGGCGACACCCAGTCCAGGATCGTATTTCGTTGAGAGTCTTTTGAGCGACAGTCAGATATCTGCTCTTATTTGCTTAGATAATTAGGATTTGGCGCAACGCTTTTAATAATATTGTGACTTTCTTTCTACAGGTCAACGGCAATTTGCTGCTTTGTTGTATTTGTGTGTTGCTTTTGCATTGTGCTTATTTATTTTGTGAATAATTTTGACTATTGTTAAAATGCCGCGAAAGACTGTGAATAGTGTATCGCGAGGTATTATGAATGAAATTACCGACCCAAACAACTTTGCCGATAGGACATGCGACACGCAGTGTAATTATGACAATCCTGCGTTCACTGACAATCAATGCATTCCAACCACTAGTGATGACTTTTACCCTGATAATGAACAAACAAACTCAATTGTCTCGTCTGTTAATTTGACGACAATTGATGACGCAGAACGCTCTATTGTAATGAGCGCTGCCCAGCTTAACACACCCGATTCGGAAAACTCAAGTAATGTACAGACAAATCTGTCTAATGAAAATGAACAGATCACACAAAGTAGGGCGGATTTATTTAATTCCGAAATAATGTCTGACAATGTACATCCGACTGACAAACCTTTTTCTAAATTACAGAATGACCAAATGGTCACGGAAAGCGAGAGAGTTCTAGATCCACCACTAAACAGCACAGAGAATATAAACGCTAGTTTTGACTTGGTACAAATTATGAGAAGTTTACTACAACAGCAAAGTGAGAAAGCAGACAACAATTTCAAACACTTAAATAAAAAACTTGACAATAATGACAAAAAACAAGACAAACTTAGTGAACAAATTAGAGACGTTGCCGCGCAGTGCCATGACACTAAGGAACAGTTGCGCGTGGAAATTGAGGCTTGTTCACAAAAAAATAGCGAAGAAATAAAGTCTGTTGCGCAAGAATTAAGGGAAATGCAAACAGCCGCGACAGATACACTCAGAGACGAAATTAGCGGAGTCGCTAAACAATGCTCTGAAAAAGCTGCACAATTACGGGACGAGTTTAGAACAATGACGGTAGAACTTTCGCGCACTATGGACGCAAAGATAGACGCGAAATTCGAACAGCAGAACACTCAGATTAACGAGCGCTTTAATCAACACATTCAGAACAGTGATACGCGTTTCCGCAGATTTATTCAGGATCAAAACAAAGTAAAACGACAAGTCATGGAAACAATCACTGCACAAAGACAAGAGGACAAACGTAAAATATTCGCGAAAGCGAAGACGTATGTAGACAATAATATTACTACAGTGTCCGACAAAATTAATACCATAGAACAATTGAACGCGGAATTAAGGGATGAAATTTCTGATCTTAAATCAAAAACAGATACACACACAGTAAATATTCAAACAGTGACAGATAGATTCGAACAATTAGATCTAACACAGGATTGCGATGTCATCAAAGCTGATGTTAAAAAAATGAGCGAAACTACGCGCAAGTTGCAAAAACAGATTAATGCGTCAGATTCTAAAACCGATGATCAGGTTAAAATACTGACTGAAAGATGTGATGAATTGGCCAGTCGTATTGATGTTATCGAAAATGCTAATGACAATAAATCAGACGATACTGCACCGGTTTCATTTATCCAAACACCTGAATTTCAAAATTTACAGCAGACAATTAATGAGATCGATTCATCTCACAATACGTTACGTAGGAAGTTGTCAAATTTACAACAAGAAGTAACAGAGATGAAAAACATTTCAGTTAATAACATACCGCAACAGACGCCACTTTATGAACATGTGTCAGACTCACGCAGCGCGTATAATTTGAGTAATCTACAGAGAGTACGGGACTTAGATTCTGATCAACCACAGTTCAATAGATTCTCTTACGATCCTGAACCTGTTCCATCACACAGAGATGATAATTTCGACTACAAACATTTTCTGTCAGTGAGAAAGTTTAAAGTTTTTAAAAACGATAGAACGCAGATTCACCCACTGGATTGGATTCAACAATTTAGCTTTGCTCTTCCACCGAATTGGCCTGTAACACACAAACTTGAATTTATTTGCAGTTTTTTGGAAGGCGAACCGGCAACTCGCATGAGACCGATCGCAAGGCAATGCTATTCAGTAGAGGAATTTCAGAATGCTTTTCTGTCAGCGTACTGGTCGAAGACGACACAGCGCGGAATTAAAGACCAACTAATTAGTTTGCCAAACTATGAAAACTCAAATTTTCCCAGTGTAACGCAATTTTTTGAGCATATGGTCCAACAAAATCAATACCTAAGTGAACCGTACAGTGAATCTGCACTTATACAATTATGCATTTCCAAATTACCACGCTCATTACGAGTGTCGCTTCTAACAGGTCAGCAAAAAGAAAATATTTCAGCGTTCAGAGATCTTTTACAGCTCTTGGAAGTACAGCAATCTGATTATTCTTTTGTAAACAAAAACTTTTCTTATAATAACCAAGGTCAACAAAAGCACAGCAATTATGATCAGACACGTAATTTTAATAGGAAAGATAACAGACGCTTTAGGAACGACAACTACCAAAACTTTAATAACAGGCAAAATTCTAATTATCAATACCGTCAAAATTTTCAGCAACAGGAAGCACATTTTGGTAACAATAGACGTTTTCCACCACAACAGCATGAAAGTCAACCGGTTAGCATACGTAACCAACAATGTAATGCACAAGGTCAACCAGGCTTTAATGTTCCGCCGCGAGCACGTATAGTCCATGATACCACAAATAATAACGTACGTCAGCAAGGAAACAACTACGTACAAAGAAGACAGTATTTCAATTCCTATCGTAATGCACCGTATAGGAATGACTTTCACGACAGACGTAAAAACGATGAGCACAATTATCAGCGTACATCTAACAACAGTCGGTCATACCAACAGCAGAATTATCCGCAAGAACCTATTCTCGTGAACGAACCCGACGGTAGGTACCATCCAGAGCGTAACACGTCTGGAAGAAGTAATAAGACAGTTCAAATAGTAGAAATGCCACAGCATCCTGCTAATAATAATAACACGTCAGATAGAATCTGACTAGATACTGCACAGGACGCATCTTCCAATAACACAAGCACTACCTTTGACACGCAAAATGTTGTTCACGAAAACGTAATTACTTTTGACGATATCAGAGACACTCTTTTGCAGGAAAGACCATTTGTTCAGAAAACTATTTCACATCCTGTTATCGAAATTAAAATTGGTTCATCGAAATTCTCAGCAGTAATTGATTCCGGCTCACCTATATCTGTAATAAATGAGGAGACTTTCAACGAGTGCAACAAAGAGAATACGTATCCGACATTACCTTTAGGCAAGACGAAAGTAAAAGGAGCAGTATCGAGTAAAGGTGTAGACGTTAAATTACAGACGCATTTATCATTTTGTATTGGAGGTCATACTTTCCACTCTAATTTTTGGATTGTTCCTTTATTGACAACAGACATTATTTTAGGCACGAATTTTCTGGTACAACACGACGCAGTTATCGACTTTCAGATTTCTTATTTAATGTTAAAGGATGAAAATGTACAATTGGCTTTAGAATTTCAGCACTCTTTATCTGCGGAAGAACAAACAATTAACCGCACAGAGATCATTTCCGCAACACGTAACATAGACTGTAATCCCACATTGTTCACGGATACGTACGTACATAACTATAATACTCCAGACGAAGCTGACTACGACGTTATGCAGTTAATTTCTGATAAGGTTAAAGAGAGCAGTGCAACTACAGAAGACGAACGAACGAAATTACACAAAATTCTTTTACAGCAAGCTCCAGTTTTTGACAACATTCCTGGTACTATGTCCGGCTTTATGTATGAATTTCAAGTCAAACCGCACGACACATTTAAAGCAAAGCATTATCCCATTCCATATATTCACAGAGAACAAGTTAAAAAAGAATTGCAGGATATGCTCGACCAAGGAATTATTGAACCGGCAGTTAGTCCGTACATAAACCCGCTACATATTGTTAAGAAAAAAGATGGCTCACTTCGCCTTGTACTTGATTCACGTCACATTAATGACATTATTATTAATGAAACAGACCGACCACAGACATTAGAGGAACTTTTACAGAAATTTCACGGCACTGCTATTTATTCCACATTAGATTTGAAATCGGGATTTTGGCAAATTCAACTTCATCCGAATTGTAGAAAATATACAGCTTTTCTCTGTTTTGGCGACTGTTATCAATTTTGCAAATTACCATTCGGCTTAACTATTTCTTCTGCAGCTTTTATTCGCGGTTTGAACACAATACTTCCGACAGAAATTAAAGACAGAATTACGACGTATGTAGACGACATTCTTATCGCAGAAGCTAACTGGTCTGAACACAATGTGATTTTAGAACGTCTGTTACAAACTTTCCATGCACAAGGACTTACAGTTAATCTTAGTAAATCGCACTTTGGCAAAACTTCTATAAAATTTCTTGGACACGTAATTTCAGCAGAAGGCATTGCACCTGATCCGGAAAAACTTCAAGCTCTACGTGACATTACTGTTCCTACAACAAAAAAGCAATTACGCAGTTTTTTGGGCTTAATTAACTTTTTTCGCAAATTTATTCATCACTCCGCTTTAGACACGCCTAGATTATGTCAATTAACAGGTAAAAACACTATTTGGTCTTGGGATAAGCAAGCACACTCTGAATTCATGAACCTGAAACATGCTTTGTTGAATGCACCACTATTATCGCACCCAGATCTTACTAGAAATTTTTCCATTGCCACCGACAGTTCCAACACCGCCTTAGGCGTACACATTTTCCAGGAAATTGAAGAAGATGGTTCAATTGTAATCAAAAACATCGCATTTGCAAGCCGCATTCTGTCACCTGCTGAACGAAATTACTCCGTTACAGAACTTGAAACATTATGTGTTGTATGGGCTTTTACGAGATTTCGGCACTTTCTTTATGGCAGACATACCACCGTCTACACAGACCACAGAGCAATACAATTTTTGCTTTCAGCTAAATTTACTCACGACAGATTGAGCAGATGGAAACTATATTTGCAGGAATTTAATTTTACAATAGTTCACATTCCCGGCACACAAAATGTTATAGCAGACGCACTATCGCGTTCTCTCGGCAACAATCAGCAAGACGTAGCAACCAACTTCTGCAAAACAAATTTCAGTGTCATGTACATTCAGCATGTTGCATTTGAAAACTTTATTTCATCGTCATTACAGGACACAGCAAAGGAACAAAATAAAGACAATGTGTGGAAAGAAATTAAACACCTATGGCAAGATAGGAAAAATGTTACGATTAGGAACCATTACACTGTGCGCAATGACATTCTGTTTCGCCGCTCTCATCCTGACAGCAACAATTGGTTATTATGCATTCCTGACGAACTGGTTAACAAACTAATTTGGTACACTCATTTAAGTTACGCACATTACGGAGCAAGAAAATGTTTTCTTATACTGAGACAGAACTGTTATTTTACCAACATGGAGAAACGTATACGACGAGTTTTAGCGTCTTGTAAAATTTGCCAGAAAGCTAAATCAGACACCACTTCACATATTCCTCCGTTATATCCCATTATACCTGTTAAATTAAGACACATGGCCGCAGTAGATATTTTTGGTCCGATTCCCAGAACTAACAGAGGTTTTTGCTACATATTTGTCGCTGTTGAGCTCACTTCAAAATTTGTTACTTTCACTCCATTACGCAAAGCTACTGCTAAAACTGTTTCGAAAGCATTTGTAAAACATTTTCTATCTCATGTAGGGCATGTGATGAAAGTAATTTCTGACAATGGATCTCAATTTCGTAGTAGCGTATGGACACGCATGTTACGAGCCAGAAACATTTCTCCGATCTATATATCCAAGTACCACGCTT
The DNA here is from genome assembly GCF_021461395.2 of Schistocerca americana. Classification (NCBI taxonomy): domain Eukaryota; kingdom Metazoa; phylum Arthropoda; class Insecta; order Orthoptera; family Acrididae; genus Schistocerca; species Schistocerca americana. Next base: position 409,898,720 of record NC_060121.1, on the reverse strand, counting down.
CTTCGAACCCTTGTGAAAGATTAATGAAAGAAATTGGTAAGCTGTGCCGAATATACTGCCACAAAAGACATATTGATTGGGATACATACATACTCTCATTCCAAGATGTAATTAATTCCATACCAAATGAATCCACTATGCTATCTCCGTCTGTTATACTGAAAAATGCTGAACCACCTAACAAAATTAAAGAATTAATAACATTTCCTGCATCTCGTCGATTACGACACCATGAAATAATTGACATTGCGCTGAACAACATCAAACGTGCCGCAGAGCGCCGGAGAAGACAGCAAAAACAGGTTTGTAGACGCCGAGACTTTCACGTTGGACAGAAGATATTAGTACGTACACACTATTTATCCAGTAAATTAAAAGGTAAGTGCAGTAAATTTGAACTTCTATACGCATGTCCATATCGGATTCGCAGCATCCCTCACCCCAATGTTGTACACGTCGAAACTTTGAGAACCAGAAAATCGAAAGGCAATCACCATATCTCAAACATTAAAACGTTTATTGAGTGAAACCACTGTATGATTCAACACACTATGATGCCATTTACTAACGCAATTATTTCACGTGACTAATTACTGATGATTATCGTATTTTTTCTTGGCAAGTGCCCGGCAAGGTAAGGTTAGCAGGTCGCTTTTCTTGTCGTTACACATCAGACCGTGCACATTTTCCACTTTTTTTTGTGTGTATGATTGTACTCAAGTTTTGTTTGTATGCACTATGAAATAGTTAAGATATAACACACACCAGTCGACTTTGACATTTTTTTTGCCTTATGACATCTCAACATCGTGACTGTTTCACATTTTTTTTTGCTGCTGCATTGTATTATTCTGTGTATATTTTTGCATTTGAACACTGTCAATGTTTTTGACATATTACGTTTTCTGTCATGTTATGCTGTAGGGTTAATTATGTTACCATAAACCAGTCATTATCTAGTGGGTATATGATTTAAATGCAGGACATTAATCTTTGTTCATCAATTTCAGAAAGAAATGATGTATGTAAGAAATAAATTCAACAGAAATGGGAATTTCACCTACGGAATAAACGAAAGGAGATGCGATAACTTTATGAGGAAGAGTAAATGGATCAGGATTAACAAACATTAACAAGAATATACTATACTCATCACAGAATAGCAGTCTTAACTAATTTTTTCTTTCAGAATACAAGGTGATTGATGCAAGCTGTCAGAGAGAACTACACATCTTAGTTTTAGTGATGAAATATGCTAGAGATAAGGAATAGTTGTGTAATGAGTAATGAAGTGATTTTTTGCAGATGATAATGAATACTGATGAATAATGATGAAGGATATGGTATTATGAATAATGAAGTTTTTCTTTACAGGTGATGATAATGGTGAAGTTATGATGATATGGATAATGAAGTTTTTTTCTTTACAGATGAGGATAATGTTGAAGTTATGTATTTATGCTACGTAGTTATTTAAGTATTTGTTGCAGTTTGCTTTGACAGCAGGTGTTATATTGCATAGTAGGATGACGGAAAGTTTTGGAAAGGACAGCTATGGAACATATTTTATACACATTTCACTACCTGTTAATTCGAAGTTCACTACTTTTCAGCATAGTGTGCGTTTCTTCTTTCAGGTCAATAATCCGTTTTTGTATTTTTTCCAGGAGAAGCTTTTCATGATACTTACTAAACCTGTTAGTTATTATACCTGTTCTAGTACTTGCATTTTTATTTTTTACCCATTTGTGTCTATCGTTTATAAATGTGATCACATATACTGCCTGATTACATAACCTTGCTACAGCTGACTCATGACGAATGACGTTACCTATCCTCGTTTGCAGCAATAGGTCAAAAGCAAATAGTGTTATGCCTCAGCAATTAATTATCGATCCCAACGCAATGCATTGCTAACAAACAAAAAAAAAGGGTATTACCAGTCCCAAATAGTGACACCAGTTTGAGACAATTCTGAATAATACTGATTAGCTCTGAATAGTACGTCACTTGAGTAATGACTTCTTAATGAGACAAAAAAAAAGGTATATATTTAAGATAATGCTTTGTCACTAGCTAATAACTGCCACTGTTTATTGTAATGAGACTACTTATAGTGCCTGTGATTATTAGTGCTTTGATTGTAATTAACTGATTTTTAATAATGACTTTGTAATGATCTGAATACTACTGAAGGAGAAACACTGTTTATTGTAATGGGACTACTTATAATGCCCATGATTATTAAGACTATGACTGTAATTAACTGATTTTAATATTGACTTTGTAATGATCTGAGTAATACTTAATGATGAACTATGTTTGGTTCTATTCAATACTTGCTGGCCACTGAGTGCCAATAATTAATGTCACTCCACGAATTGTTATTAATTATGCCATTAATTAGCCCTTTTTTTTCCATGTTGAGTTTTCATGTTTTGGTTAATGGCCAATGAGTGCCAATAATTTGTATCACTCAATGTATTATGTTAATGCTAGGCCAATAATTGACTCTCCTTTTCAATTAAGGCTTCTGATGAACATTATTCTGTCTTACTAAATATACTTTGTAACTGGCCAAGGACCGCCACTGTTTATTGTAATACGATTACCCATGATGGCAGCTAGTGATTCTTAATAGATTGTAATGACACATAATTAATTAACTATGGTACTGTTTAATAATGCTTTGTAATTAATTAAGGCTAATAATTCTTACTATATTGGAATAACAAATGATTAATTAACTGTAATTAGGATGTTTTGTAATTAGAAGGCTAATGAATCTTAATTACTGTTTAATAATGCTTTGTAATTAGGAGAAGGCTAATAATTCTTACTAGATTGGAATGACACATAATTAATTAACTGTAATTAGACAAATGATTAATTAACGACAAATGATTAATTAACTGTAATTAGACAAACGATTAATTAACTGTAATTAGACAAATGATTAATTAACGACAAATGATTAATTAACTGTAATTAGGAGAAGGTTAATGATTCTTAATTATACTCTGTAACTGGAAAAGAATGCATTTATTTCATAATGCTTTGTAACTAGGAAAAGAAGGCTACTGATCCTATGTAAAACAATTAATGAACATTTTTCTGTAATACTACATACTTGGTACAGAAATGTTCAATAACTGGGCTATGAATGCCGCAAACTACTACTGTAATTGACAATATTATGTGACTTAATGTCCTTCACCTTATGAGCTAACTACCCTGAATTACTGCAATGTCCATTTGTCCTATTTATCCTAGTGATCATGGAGCACTATCTTTGGTTTTGCACTAATTCTACGTTGGTGTGCCTTGTAAGAGCGTGGTGTTGACACGACATGCTGTCCACCACCATGAGCGATGAAGACATTATTATGGTCCCACTGTTTGGTGTACCTAATGTACTGCCAAAATGAAAATATGGAACATTACTACGACAGTTCAGTGTCTTGGCTACACTGATAAATTCTGATGGGAAAAGAACTTCAAGTTGTGTCACTTGGTGTTGTACTTCTGTGGAAAGATATGGACTTCCAGAACAGCTGTGTGCAATCTAAAGTGCTACAACCATGATGCAATCCTTCCCTTTCCTATCCTGATTCTTCTCACATAAGGAAAATAATTTTTTTTGGTAACATCATTTATGTTCATAGGTTATACATTTTTCGATTCGCTGAACTCCAGTGCGAGTACACTTATGTCACTGGTCGACATGATGTTTGCCATTATGTTTATTTGTTGTGAAAATGCTAAAGACATTTTTCAGTGCATGTGCACTTTGGACATGATTTTTTTGCCATTATGTTTATTTATTGCGAAAATGCTAAAGACATTTTTCGATTTGTTCTGAAGTACAGTATATGTACACTCTTGTCTTTTATATTGTATATACATTTTTTTATTTTCTGAACTACAGTGCATGTGCACTTCTGTTAGGTGTTAATATGTTTTCTACTGAACTTCAGTGCCTGTACACTTATCTCATTTTTCAATATGTTTTCTACTATTCTGTATATTCAATACTTCAATGCGTATGCACTTATGTCATTTGTTATTCATTGTATATACATTTCATCATTTACTGATATGTTCTCAACTGCAGTGCATGTGCACTCATGTCACTTGTCAACATAATATTTTTTGCCAGTCTGTTTATTTGTTCTGAATATGCTAAAGAATTTTTTCGGTGCCTGTGCACTTTGTTATCTGTCAAAAAATTTGTATATACATTTTTCTGATTTGCTACTATGTTTTGTACTCACATTTTGTCTTTGTTTGATATATTTTGTACTTAGTGCGTGTGCACAACATTTAAATATTCTGTAAGTTGTAGAATTTTGTTAATTAAAGAAAAATTTTGCCGCGCTTGGCAAGTCCAAATGACTCACCATCGCTGCCAAATTTTTGCCCCCCCCCAGTGGAGGGTTATGAAACACGTATGTAACATAGCAGCGATGGCGAGGCATTGTAGCATCTGTGACCAGAGAGTATGCGCTTGACCGCGCGAGTGTTGTGAGCGGTTCTCAGTCAGTCAGTCAGTCAGTCGTTGCGAGTCTGTAGCTCTGTCTAGTTGAGAGCAGTACTCTGTCTGTAGTCGTGGCAGTCGGTAGCTCGGTTTAGTCGTCATGCAGAGTGGTCGGTCAGTAGTAGCAGCCCAGTGCGGTTGTGTGATGTAGGCGGTCGGCAACACTGGTCAAGATGGTGAATAAGGTATACTATTAATTAATATAATCATTTGATAATGTAAAAATTTATTTATTGTAATTATTCTCCAACAAGTCCCCCAATAATAATTTTTATTTCAAAAGCATTTTCTCAAAAATTTAATTTTTTATTGAACTAAAGATTTCGTTGCACTTCCCATTTCATTCCGCTTCTTTTGAAGAAAAATTTCACTAAAATCACAAAAAAAGAGAATATTATTATTTGCAATGCAGTTCCTCCAAGCGGTGCGCAACAACAAGAGCAGAAATTTGACATCCAGTTATTCTGAGGTAAGACTTTAATTCTGATTGTTTTACACAGGGCCAAAGACCGATATTTCGGTTTAATTGAATTTTCTTATCACTGAATGGACTTTAATTTTTTTTTGAAGAACTTATATTTGAGTCAGATTGCGAATTTCACATTTTTTGTTGCCATTGTCAGTACATTTCATTGTGGGCAGGTTACGCTTAGAGCAATGTCCATTAGCATTTCTAAATAATATTGTCATTTCTTTTAAAATTTTTGTGGGGAGGTTACACTTGGCTCCCATTTCTGTTAAGTATTGTCTTTTCTTTTCCTTTAAAATTACGGTGGGGAGGTTACAGCCTTTGAAAACATTCCACAACTTTTCTACACTTACATGATCAGATCGGAAGGAGTGAGACTGTCTCTTAAAAAGGCGTTAAGAGCATTTTTATTTCTGATACATTTTTTTATTCCTTTGTATAAAGTGAAGCACCTGAAGATGAAAATTTAATTTGCGAAACCGGTCGTGTTCTCCAATTAAGATTTCTAACAGTCGCAGCAGTCTTGTTTATTCAAATCACGGAATTTTTCGGCTGTGGTTGCCCTACATAGAAGGGAATGAGGGCTGCCTATAGAGAGGCGCACTCCCTGAGCAATGTCCGCGATAGTCACTCGGCAACTGCTGCGAATCACTTCATCGACTGCCTGGAGATTGTCGTCTGTCGTCGATATCGATCGTCTTCCTTCCCGATTAGCATCAGTAACGTCTGTGCAGCCTTCTCAGATTGTAGGCAGCATTTCATTACACGACACTGCTTTATGTCCGTATTCCACCAGAACTTCACTGTGAATCCGTGTACAGTTTAGAAAAAAATGGCTCTGAGCACTATGGGACTTAACATCTATGGTCATCAGTCCCCTAGAACTTAGAACTACTTAAACCTAACTAACCTACGGACATCACACAACACCCAGTCATCACGAGGCAGAGAAAATCCCTGACCCCGCCGGGAATCGAACCCGAGAACCCGGGCGCGGGAAGCGGGAACGCTACCGCACGACCTGTACAGTTTAGACGTTTTGATCACAAGAATCGTATTGCCCCACGGACTTCAATTCTGGAGTACGTTTCCAGCTGCTGCGACATTTAACCCGCACAGTGTATGCACCTGTTGCTCTAACCGCTCTTTTTCAGTATCTGCAGGATTCCCGGGCCGGCCGCTGTGGCGCTTCAGTCCGGAAACGCGCGACCGCTACGGTCGCAGGTTCGAGTCCTGCCTCGGTCATGGATGTGTGTGATGTCCTTAGGTTAGTTAAGTGTAAGTTCTAGGGGACTGATGACCTCGAATGATAAGTCCCATAGTTCTCAGAGCCATTTGAACCAGGATAGCCGGAAAGTGTACTTTCTTCTCGTACTGTGGAATGGTTTCAGCGCGAGACAACATGTGTAACATGTTTGCTGAAGATGCGACGTACGTTCGTTCTTAATACTCATTTAGCGACTTTAACATATAAGGGGCAGTCAAATGAAAACGAGACGGATGGAAAAAGCAAGTAAGCTATTATTTCAAAAGTAATCACCGCAATAGTTGATACATTTATCCCCTGTGAGACATGACGGTCACTGTCTTCATGAAAAATGTTGGCGGTTACCTACGGAACCATGATTACACCCGTGCGTGTACCTCTTCGTTCGAAGCAAATCGATGGCCACGAATGTCGTCCTTCAGAGCTGCAAAAAAGACATCGGGACTGTGTGGAGGATGTGTAAGGTCTTCCCAGTGAATCTTCTGCAGCGTAGTGGAAACAACCTTGGCAACTGTGTCCTAAGCAGGCATTAGCGAAACATAGAAGCTAGCGCACTAGATAGTCTTCGAATGGTACTCCGGCTGACTGTTTTTACTCAGTACGACTGAATATTCTCCACTGTTCGAATTAAGTTAAACTACTAATCCGCCTCGGGATATCTTTACTACTCAGTACCTAAACAAATGTTCAAATGTGTGTGAAATCTTATGGGACTTAACTGCTAAGGTCATCAGTCCCTAAACTTACCCACCACTTAACCTAAATTATCGTAAGGACAAACACACACATCCATGCCCAAGAAAGGACTCGAACCTCCGCCGGGACCAGCCGCGCAGTCCAGGACTGCAGCGCCCCAGACCGCTCGGCTAGTACGCAAACAGATTTAATTGCGGACGCTATGTGTCCTTTACAAGTTCTGAACTTGATATCGTGCTCGACGTGTAACGACAATAATCCGTGAACTTCCATTCAATTATTACCGTTATACTGGCTTGTTTCGGGACTTCATTAAAGTAGCGCCGAGATGTTCCCGTTTGCCATTCGCCATTCCGTTATTTACAGTCGATCGTATGGTCGTGTGGAGCTACGACGGTGGAGAAGCAAAATATGGATATCGAGACAACTTTACAATACACGAGGTAAGCAGAGCTCTTAATCGATTAATAGAAAGTCATGCTTTATCCTGTCTTCCTTCCTTCTACTGAAATAAGTAAACGACTGAATACATTTAGCATTATACCATCACCAACTCAGGCATTCCCCGTACGGAATGATGCGCAGATGCTTTATCGATTTCTAATGGCCAAGTTGCTGGAACTTTCAAAAGACGCATTACGCGTTTTTTTCAGGAAGAACTCTTATGTCACTTCTTCAAATCGATTTGCTTCTCGTTTAGCTCAGGGGGAACTTAGCTACCTGGATATTATTTTTCAAGCTCGTTGTGTGTAGGTCTACTTCTCAGAAGAAACAAAACGATTACAACTTATTATTCGGAAGTTCCTGAAACAAATACAATTTCTGCAGCAACTGCAGATTTTCAGTCTAGTGTTGCACCTTTATTTGCTGAAGGAGTGAGACGATGTGATGAGCTATCTTTTTTTCTGGAATCAGTATGTTATTTTAATCTAGTCGTCACGTTATAACAGCGCACACTCATCAGCACCTACAGAGCTTCTCCAGCACACATTGTTCGGACGTTTATTACGTTATATCATTGTTAATACTCAATCTTACTTCTTCTTTATGCTATGGTGCATTGGAAGGAGACGACTCCATAATGTACGGATTCCGCGCTTTTATTATATTCATTGAAACAACATTCACAAGTGACTAAGTAGATCTAATGTCTTAATGTGGCACGGAAACCTTCATGCATGAGCAGACGTGACGAGTTGATAAGAATAATTACAAGTAACAAGAAGCAAGTTCCGTGAGTTATATCAAAAGAAAGCCGCTCATACTAAAAAGAAACTTTTTACGTAACCTTTTCACTCGAACCCTACGCATTGGAGAAATTATGAATTACCACGAAGTTAAATGTAACCTTTTGTAACTACTTTAATTCATTTGTAACATGAAAATAATCGACTAGCGATCAAATAAATGTAGCGCAACATGGTCTCCTGAGCAAGTAACAGATCGAGAAGTTGCTCGGCTGGAGGTAAGAAAAGCTAGTTGTTGTGACTGATGCACACTAGACCAGTAATTTATTCCAGTGGCGAGACATTTAGTGACTAAACGTGTTCGAACAAAAGTATTTAGCTATGTTGTCTAGTAAAATGATTTAATGGCTTAGAGCCAACAAAGTGAAAAGTAAACTGTTAAGTACAAAGCCCCACTCAGCTGACTTTCCGGTGGAATATACATCTCGGAACACAGTAAGCGTAAGTAGAGGTCATTAGTAGGTCGTCTTCTAGCAACATCCACTTATCAGTAACAACTGTTTCTTGTTGATCGCCAACGTGGCTATTAGGAGTAATGAAACAAACATCAAATTTATGAAGTGTGAAATACAGGAACCAAGGCAGGCGCAAGAAGTGGTTGGATAAGGCGAAGGGAATGTGGGGGATTCCTGGTAACAGAGATGAAAAAAGAAAATTAAAAGCACCAGATTATTATTTTATATAGTAATGAGCATCGATAGTCAAAAGAGGAATTAAAATATTACACCCAGCAGCAAGAACAAGTAATACTTCAGTCATTTTATTTACTTACGTTTCTTTCAGATATAGCTTGTCTTACGTATCAGACTAACGTTTCTACATTGTCAGTGCGGAGAAGATTTCTCCTAGATCATCAGCTGCGAGTTTCCTGAGAATTTGTCGTGCGTAGTACAGCAATTCAGCGTGCCAGGAACTCAACAAATCGTTGGAAGTCCCCTGCCTAAATGTTGAGTCATGCTCCCTCTATAGCTGTCCATTATTGCGGAAGTGTTGCTGGTGCAGGATTGTGTGCACGAACTAACCTCTCGATTATCATAAGTGTTGGATGGGATTCATGTCGGACGATCTGAATGGCCAAATCATTCGCTCAAAATATCCAGAATATTCGTCAAATCGATCGCGAACAACTGTGACCTAGTGACAATACCGTGGTTGTTTGGGAACATGAAGTCCACGAAGTGGCTGCAAACGGTCTTCAAGTAGCCGAACATAACCGTTTCTAATGAATAATCGGTTCAGTTGGACCAGAGCACTCAGTCCATTCCACGTAGGCCTAAACACAGCCCATTCCATTATGGAGCCAGCATCAGCTTGCCTTGTTGACAACTTGGGTCCATGGCCTCGCGAAGTCCGCGCCACTCTCGAACCCTACCCTCAGCTCTTACCAACTGAGCCGGCCGCTGTGACCGAACGGTTCTAGGCGCTTCAATCCGGAGCCGCGCTGCTGCTACGGTCGCCGGTTCTAATCCTACCTGGGGCATGGATGTGTGTGATGTCCTTAGGTTAGTTAGGTTTAAGTAGTTCTAAGTTCTAGGGGACTTATGACCTAAGATGTTGAGTCCCATAGTGCTCAGAGCCATTTGAATCATTTGTCACCTCAGTGCGCAGTGTAACACGAGTATCCGAATGCAGTTTTCATTCCACACCATTACCCAAGGAAAAGAAAGAAAGAAAAATTGATCTAGGCATGAAGTTACATTTTTTTCCGTATACTACAGTGATCCGGAGTCCCCTCCCAGCTTACCGTTACGAAGGACAGGTCAGGGATACTTGGGCTTCACCCTCCGTGCGCGAGAGGTGCCGACGCAATTGCAGATGTATCACAGGGCCGGTTCATTGAGACGGGAGTGCCGGTAAACGCCTCTCCTCGACACTTGCAGTCCGTTCCGGTAGTTAATTTAAGCCTTTGCTATGCTCCATCGATTAGCAGAGTATTTGGTCTTGTCTGTGTTACGTTTTCCACTCGTCGGCAGCTGTGGCCGAGCGCTTCTAGGGGCATCAGTCTGGAACCGCGCTGTTCCTATGGTCGCAGGTTCGAATCCTGCCTCGGGATTGGATGTGTGTGATGTCCTTAGGTTAGTTAGATTTACGTAGTTCTAAGTCTAGGGGACTGATGACCTCATATGTTAAGTCCCATAGTGCTTAGAGCCATTTGAACCATTTTGTTTTCCACTCGGATTGCTCCCTGGCCTGGCCTTAACGATGACTTTTACTACGTTCTCGTGTTTGTTTTTGTTTAGCCATTAATTTCGGGAACCTTGCAGATCTCGGCTTCAGGAACCGATTGTTTGTTTCACCGATTTCTGCGTTACCGTCAATGCGAGTCCTCATAAACAGTGTTCTACCTCTGGAGAGTATGGTAGATTTTTTTTTATATTTACTGAACAAAAATGAGCCGAAACACTTAATAGCTTGTTGGTCCACCATCAGGACGCAATACAATAGGGATTCTGCGTGTCATCTATTCGACAACTATTTGATTTGTTTCCGGAGGTACGCAGCACCAGGTGTCTACGTATAGGTCACACAACTCCCGTAAGTTAAGGGTACTCGTGGATCCAGCGTCCGGTGCCGTCTCAGGTGTGTCCCATCAGCTTCAGATCAGGCAGATTTGGTGGCCAAAACATTAACGTGAGTCAACTATCATGTTCCTCAGATCTGCCCTTGCGAATACAACAGTTAACCTCCTCGAAGATGCCATTGTCATCAGGGAACACATCAAGCATGAAGGGATGCTGTTGGTGTGCAGTAAGTAGTTCACAGTTGTCTTGATGCCTTTGGTAACTATCACAGGTCCCATGGAAGCCCAGGTGAATATCCAAAAGAGCACAAAACGGCCTCCACCAGCCTGAGTCTATAACGGTGTGCATATTTCGAGCCGTTATTAGCCTGTATGATGGCATACCCAGAAACGACCATCGACCTGCTGTTGCAAGAAATATGATTCATCGGCCCAGACGACACGTGTCCGTTGATCCACAGTCCAATCTCAATGCCCACTGCAATCGTAGCTGACGGTGCGGTGCTGTTGGGTTAATGTGGGAACATGTAGGGGCGTCTGCTGCGGAGCCCTGTGTTCAAGGTGCTCTGAAAGATGTCCTCCTGAACACTTGTCCTGTATCAGCATTGCCGGCAGATGTGTCCCATATCTCTGCCTATCCTGCTTTTCAGAGTAGGCAAGCCTCCGAGTTCTGTGTTCTGTGAGAGGCATGAACATCCAATCCCTTGTCGCCTACTCGTGGTTTCACCGTCCATTAAACACTTTCCATAGAAGCTCACGCTACTAGCACCTGACCAGACGAACAGCTTTGCCGCTTCCGAATTGTTCGTTCGCAAGCAACAGACGGTAGTAATCATAATCAGCCTGTACTTTGTCAAAATTGATTATGTCAATGGAATTCCCCATTTGCAGCTTCTATTATCGCTAGGTCACTGTGGGCTGGGGCTAGAGGCTTGACCAGTAATGAATAAGCCGTGGATTCCAGGTGCGAACCCAGCCACTCGAAGACTTTAAATAAAAATCATCAGCAGACTTCAGGTACAGGAGTCAGCCTCGTTCTACCAACAGTCTCGTCAAAGAGAAGGGAGGAACGGACAGAGGATCTGGGTACTCTCTTGCCCGTAAAAGCAGGATGAATTATCAATTATCAGCTCTATGAGGATGCAGAAGGCAATGGAAACCACTGCATTAAAGACACATAAAGTGTGTCCAGGGGGCACGTGGTCTGTAACTGAAAAAAAGGTCGTAATAATCTCTTCACTGCCAAAAGTTTCCGATTAGTCCCCCATTCGGATCTTCGGATGGGGACTGCGAAGGGTAAGGTGAACATGAGTCAAAGATTTTACAGCCAACTAAAGGCGATATTCTACGAGTCCGTTCGTGGAATGTTAGAAGTCTGAATGTGACAGGAAAGCAAAAAATATTAACAGAGGAATGCATAGGATAAGTGCAGAGATAGTCAGTAAAGCCTAATGGAAAGAAGATAAATATTTCTTTTCAGATGAAAAAGGATTAATATAAACATCGGCATAAAACGGTGTAACGCGAGTAGGATTCGTCATGGAACGTAGGGCAAAGAGTGGGTTATTCTGAACGGTTCAGTAATAGAATTATTCTCATCAGAATCGACAGATAGTCAGCGCCAAGAACAATACTTGAGGTGTATATGCCGATGTCACAAGCAGAAGATGAAGAGACAGAGGAAATATATGAGGATACTGAACGTATAATTTAGTATGTTAACGGAAATGAAAATCTAGTTATCATATGTGATTGGAGCGCAACAGCAGAAGAAGGAACAGAAGACAGAGCTACGGAAGAATGTGGGTCGGTAATAAGAATGAGAGAGGAGAAAGGCTAATTGAGTTCTGCAGTAAATTTTAGTTAGTTACAGCGAATGCACTGTACAAAAATCACAAGAGGAGAGGTAAATTTGGAAAAAGCCTGTAGCCATGGTACGATTCCATCTGAACTACATCACGTTACGAAATCAGATACTGGATTGTAAGGCCTACCCAAGAGCAGGCCTAGACTTAGATCACAATTTAGTAGGGGAGAATCGCACAGCATCAGCTGGCTTACTGTGTCTGCCAATACTATGATTTCCCTATCCGCCTCCAAGTGGCCGAAGTGTACAGTAAGCAGAAGCAAGCTTGTGTATCCATGTGCACTAGAGTCGTGCCAGTATATCTGCTTCCTCTCTTCAGTGCTATGTCTGCTCTGCGTGATTGATGGTGTTGCTGTAGCTCTTAGCGCACGGAAGATATTTTGTGGCTTGTGATATCCGTTTTGAAGGCTTACTTCTTTTCTGGTTGAAATGGCGGAAAATTAGAAATGAGTAGGAGGAAAATGGAATGAAGAATGCATGAATATGGCTGTGAGCTAGTTTATGTCTAACAAAATGACCGCGAGGGAGACAGCTGAAGCGCTTTAACACTTATAAAAGGAAAAGATCGCTACCGAAGTGAAGAAAATAAAATCAGAAAAATATCAAGTCTGAAAGAGAGTTGAAAAAAGCTGAACTTACGTTGGATTTACCAGAATAAAAAAAAAACCACATAAATTATGGTCATGGAAAATCTTTTACAAAGCGGTGAAGAATACTGAAACTTACTAGAAACAATAGGTCAACAGAAGAGACTGAAAGTGTGTTACGTGTTTGGAGTCGTTTGAAGAAGACTGTGTGCTGCGTATGAAATATAGAGGGTAGGCATCTACAAAGATGGGTGGATTAGGAGACTATTTGGTATTTTATTTGCGATCTCTGTAAAACATAGGTTAACTGAGCTGAAATAGTAACAATAAGTTCTCATGCTTGTGTGTTCTTTATTATTCAACTAGTACCAGAGCACTGTATTATTTGAAACGTCCCCTTTGAACAATTATGCACGACTGTACTTAACCTGACACACAATATTTTGTTAGCGCAACGCAATCTGACTTTCAAAATTCCCTACAAAAGAATGGCCCTGACTAACATTAAACTATACCTTTCACAAATCACTTACCTCACAAAAATCTTCGCTGCTCAAGCTACTGCAATACAGCGAGCGCCACTACTGCCAGCTAAATAAAAGATTCAAACTATGGAAAGCACTAACTACTGATAGGGATAGTTAGCAAATGAAAGATATTAATAGAGAACAAACAATGTATTTACCTTGATATCATCATATATAAATATAGCAGTTCATGACAAATTACAAATCTCCGCCATCTCTCTCCCCACATCCACCACTGCTGGCGGCTCACCTCCAACTGCGCAACGCTACGCGCTGTTCACAGCCAGCTGCCTAACACTACAATGGCGAGTATTACAACAATGCAAAGCAGACACAGACTGCCCACAGCACAGCCAGTGATTTTCATACAGAGGTGGCGTTACCAATAAAAAAACCTAAACAGCCTACTTACATAGAGAAAACATAAACAGCCTACTTACATAGCCCCCATGCTCCCCACAAAAAATTTTACAAAATATTTTTGGGCAGTGGCCAATAATGATTTGATAAAATTTTTCATAATTACAATAACAAACATATCAAATGCACACACTTATTGATACAATGTTGGTCAAAAGCTAAAATTTTCTCACAGTCCATAAAGACAGTCCTGATCATTCATCACGGTAAAATAGTAGTGTTTTTCTCAAAGTCTGAGCAGTAGAAGAAAATGCACACGGTAGTAGTGGATTTCCATGCAGTCTTGACTCTTGACATGCTGACAGGTAATGGGCCACAACAGAGCAAACCCACAGCAGAGTCATTCGACGGTTTGAAGAAGATTGGTAGGTAGGTCATCACAGAGCAGACCCACTGTAGTCCTGGTAGAGAGTATGGTATTGGTGGGGCACCAGAGGTGCAGACCCACTGCAGTCCTTGTAGAAAGTGTGGACAGGCCCACTGTAGTCCTGGTAGAGATGACCAGCAGCCATCTGTTGTGATTGTGCAGGTGCACAATCACCAGTGAAGAGTCTTGCGGATAATATAGCAAGTCCATAAACCACCACTTGTGCACTCACAAAGTTTTTGAAATTGTCCTTAGAACCAGCAATGCTGTTATCCAGTCCCTTGCTGAATTATTAACACACGTGCAAACACTATCAGTCCCTACTTCTCACATATTGTCCATATACTATGACCAACAGAAACGTGTGCAGTGAAATGTAACTTACAAGTTAATAATAAGATGAACTGGTGTCAATTACAATTTTATAACATGAGAATACAATTACAAAGGTGCAGAAAACATCATTAAAACATAATAATACAGATAACATTTGTAGATAATAGGGGCTTTACAAAAGAATAGAAATAAACATATACATCAATGTTACAGGAATTATGAGATAAGTAGATACATAAAATATCAGAATAACTTTTGGAACATCAACTTTACACATGAGCATTAAAACAAAACAGAATTAATAATGTCTAACATCTTTACAAAGTAAATAACATATTATTAATGCAAATTATATTTGAGGATAACAGTATTCTTCATCATAGTTCATGTAGCTGAGTATGAGAAAAATTCTACAACAAAAGTCTGATGAGGTAAACATATAAAGACAGGAAGAACATATATACACAGGGGTACCCAAACACATAGTGGGATAACACAAAAGGAAAGGACAGGGTTTGTTTCATTGCAGTATTTTGCATGGAGATCTCTCTTTGTTCATCATTATTCCCAAAAAGTCCTATCTAAGCCTGCTTTCTGTATTCTGTTCATATTTCTTTCAAAATAATTATTTCTGATTGTACAATACTCATTTGGGCCCAAAACGTTTTCATATAACTTTCAAAACATTCTTTCCCTATTCTCCATAGTTAGGTTCTTATATAGTCTACCCCCTCTTAAGCTAACTTAAATCTACTGAGCTCAGATGCTAAACTAAGGGATGAGGCAATGCAGCAGCACATAAAACAGTTAATATAAACAGCAATAAAAAAACGCAGATTTGCGAAGCAAGCAGCATTAAGAAATTAGCAAAAGTCAAATTCAATAACACTACGCCTGGCAAACAGCAGCAGCAGAAGTAATAACTTATATCTATACATGACATAGCTCAAGCAGGAAAAATATTACAATAAAAACAACAATGCAGACAAGAGAAATGTCTATTCACATCTTAATGTCTATGTAATTAAAGTGGTGCACCACAACAACTTATTGTAAAAAGAAATATTACCATGTACTTGAAAAGAAAATTATTTGTTACTGTTACTAGTTCCTTCTTATTGTTCTTTCCTCTCCAAGTGCTCCTTTTTTAAAGAATGTGGATCATAACATAATTATTTAATAGATCTGTTGACAGAAAGTGTTCACATTAGCAAATGCATTTTATTTTATAAAAGCAATGCTGCAACACAGCTGGAAACCAGATATCAAATGAAATAAGCAATTACGCAAACCAAAGCATAAAAATATCATTCAATAGTCATGTGGAATTTCGTAAGTCAGTAGCTCTCAACTCTCGTAGAAAGACACTTGTCATAATCAGGTGTGCAGATGTACGAATATTTCCCATCAATTCATAAGCATTTCAGTAATTAGCACAAAGTACGAGTAATCATATGTTTTCAAGTAATGAGCGTGTAATATTTGCGATGTTTTCTACAAAGGAATGTCAATAGCGAGGTTAATGGAAGTAATGAGGGTGTCGCATTTGCAATATTTGCTCTAAAGGAATGTCAATGGCGAGGATAAAGGCCTGCCTTTTTTTTTTTTTTTTTTTTTTTTACCTGTGCGTCTGGAAAGGCCCTCACTCTAATGGCTTGTTCTCCAGGTGTCTGACACAGCTGTGTGCCGACGACGCACGTGCAGGTGGTCACTTAACTTTCTTACGGAAATATTTACGACAGCAGTTTCCGCTACAGTGACAGTCTCATATAAAAATATTTCACAGGTCAAGAATTAGCGTTGCAAATCTGTAGAAAGAAAATCCTATAAATATAAGTGTCCAAATAAAATATTCGTCAGCATTGTGATACAGTCACGAATTTACGCACATTTCATAACTCTTAAAGTACGATTCTTGGTTTCCAACATACTTCTTATTCCTCATATACGGTGGCATCATCTTATTGATCATAAACATATCTCAACAGCATAGTACACATCATCGTCGTAATAATAACATCATAACACCTCAGTCAAATCTCAAAAACGTCGTAGCTTTCTGCAATAATTTCAAAACCTAAAAAAAATTCTCTGCTCATTTCAATAGTGTCATCTACCTCAAACGTACTTTAAAATCATGCTCCCTTACCAAATACATCATTCAAAGCTCTCATAGTATCACAATGATTCCGAAAAAATATGAACAGTTTACAAAGTACAGACAAAATACAGTTTCATAAGTGTGAAGTTA
The DNA here is from genome assembly GCF_021461395.2 of Schistocerca americana. Taxonomy (NCBI): domain Eukaryota; kingdom Metazoa; phylum Arthropoda; class Insecta; order Orthoptera; family Acrididae; genus Schistocerca; species Schistocerca americana. Next base: position 409,881,628 of record NC_060121.1, on the reverse strand, counting down.
TCCAACTGTGTAATTATGTAAACATGTGTCACTGATGTAGTAAAAAAATGTTTATCTCTCAGTTAAATGATCAGATAGCTGTGTAATTTGTGTGTTAGAGAAATATGGTACCGATGTGTAAAGTTGTATAAGCAAATACCATATTAGCTAGGGTTCCTTGTGGTTGCCACACACATGGTACACAAAGTAAGTGTGTAACCCCCCTGAGGATTAATGTAATTATACCCTCAGGTGTTACAGATTACAGCAATGGAATGAAATGTATCACGGAAAACTTTCTTTGTAATTCAAAAATCTTTAAAAATAAATGTTTTAAGTACAAAATTAATCATTCAAATACGTGTACTGTAGCGCTAAATGTGCGACTTGTTGCAACATAATCTGTGTGGAAGTGTAGTAGTTATCGTCCTCCGAAAGCTAAGTTCTGCAGAAGACAATGTACTTACCTCATGATAAACGAAAGTGAAATGCTTTGCGTATAGATATCTTAGTTATTACGCTTATTGTTGTGGTGAAGAACGTACTGTGCTGTAACGTATTGTTGTGCTACGGAAAACCCTGTCTCATTGTAGCTATACTACAAAAGTTACTACTAAAACATGTTTTACTTTCCAGAATAAAACAGAAAAACTGTGCAGATATAAAACAGAAACACCGCAAAAGCAACATTGTATATTGTCACTCATTAGTAGCGTCGTGATAAAATCGTGTAGCTGTCACATAAACTAACCACTGTGTCATCTGGTATCTCACAGAAAGTACTTTAAATCCAGAATATATTTTCAAGTAAACCAAAATGTTGCATTAAAATCTCATTAGCAGTACTGGTAAATGTTCTAAGTATGTAAGCCTTATAGTCGTTCCATAATCGTGCAACTAACAAGCAAGAATGTACACACACAATAACACTGTGACGTCTGTTCACTATAGCAATGCATTCGTCATTTCTGTTTAAGTAAGCTCTCTTGGTTCTTGATTGGATATTTAACTTCAAACATTGTTGTATGTTAACAGATTCTAAGTCTGACAATGCATATTAGAAATGTGAAGTGAAAAATTTTGTGGCAAAGACTAAGTTAAAAAGCAGATTATCTTTCAATAAATGGTTTTACTTGTGAAATGTGGTGTAAACCTTTACTCTTCCTAGTACGCAGAGTTTCAACTTCAATGCAATTATCATGTGGTATACGTCGGATTCTGTAAGGTCCATTGTAAACTAGAAAGAATTTGTGACTCAAGTGTTTCTTCTTATGTGACAATGAATGAGCTTTAATGAGAACTTTCTGACCAATATACAATTTCATTGCATTTGCTTTACCATGTAGTTTTCTCCTTTTGTCTGCTGCAGATTTTATATTTTTAAGAGGCAAATCAATTATGTCTTTGTGTCGAAGTTTACGTGTATTTGGGAAAGGTACAAGCTCTCTGATTCTGTTCGGTGGTTCTTCATTCTTTAGTACAAGAGTAGGTGGTAAAGCAGTGGAATCATGAGGCATTTCATTCAGCACATTTTGAAATAAGTGTAAATATCTGTCCCAATGCTGATGCTTTCTGTGACAATAAAGTCTGCAAAGCTTATTGATTTCTTTCATAATCCGTTCAGACGGGTTACAATGTGGTGAGTACAATGAAATAAAAACAGGTTTGATTTTATGGTTGCGAAGCATGCGTGACCAAACAGCAGATCTGAATTGCGGTCCGTTATCTGAAATGACTTTGCTAACGTGTCCAACTTCACGTAAGAAATTTTTAACAAAGGCGTTGGATACAGATCGTCCAGTGGCTTTACGTAACGGAGTGAAAGAAACAAATTTTGAAGTAAGTTCAACAGTGACTAGAACGTACGAAAATCCATTGGATGTTCTGACAAGCGGTCCCAAGAGATCAACAGCAGCAAATTCTTTTAATTTAGAAGGAATAATAGGAAACAACGGAGCACGATGTGAGACAGTAGATGGTTTCGCCTTTTGACAAAGTTTACAAATAGACAAGACTCTTCGAATTCTTTTTTCCATATTGTTAAAATAACAAGTCGTTCGAAGAATATGATAACATTTTCGTGGACCAAAATGTGCGTAGCTGAAATGAATGTACCAAATGAGCTTATTAACAAAATCGTCAGGAATGCAAAGTACCCATAGCTTGTCATCAACAGTGCAGCATTTGAACAGTATGTTGTTTCTAACCAGATAATAATGCCGAATCTGTGTGTGTGTCTTTTCATGCCATTTGCTCTTGATGTCTTTCCAAATCGGATCTTTATCTTGTTCATGAGCAATGTCCTTTAAAGATGTGGTGATGAAGTTTTCAAAGGCGACTTTCTGAATGTAAAGAATACTGAAATTTTTCTCGAGGTTGCCTTCTGTGGTACTTTTCTCAAGCCCAGCCGGTGCGCGTGACAGTGCGTCCGCAACAATGTTCTCCTTGCCGGGAATGTAGACTATTGTGAAGCGGAATTCTTGCAGAAACAATGCCCAACGTTTTAACCTGTCATGATTTAATTTTGAAGACATAAGAAATTGTAATGCACGATGATCACTGTATACTTTTACGTGCTTACCAGAAAGAAAGAAACGGAATTTGTTAAATGCCCAAACGATTGCTAAAGCTTCTAATTCAGTAACGGAATAATTTTTTTCAGATTTTGTTAGCACTCGGCTAGCAAAAGCAATGGTTTTCTGAACAGTAATGTCATTTTCTATGGCTTCTTGAAATAAATGAGCACCAAGACCGACTTTAGAAGAATCCGTGCTAAGGCAGAAATCTTGTGACAGATCAGGATGAGCTAGTATTGGCGCGTGAAGTAACGCTTCTTTCAAAGAATTGAATTCCAACTGTGCTTGTTAGTCCCAGTTCCAAATAATATTTTTTCCAGTGAGAGAACAAAGTTTTGGTGTAACTAGAATTTGCATATTCAGAAAACGACGGTAAAAATTTACGAGACCTAGAAAACTGCGGACTTGTCTTTTTGTGGATGGAACTGGAATGGCTCTGATTGCTTCTAACTTTTCAGGATCCGGCTGAATGCCTTCAGAAGAAATAATATGTCCCAAAAACTTCACCTTTGACCTACCGAATTCAGACTTTTCCGAGTTAACTGTAATTCCAGATTCTGCAAAAATACGTAACAAACTGTTGAGGATGCGATTATGTAGTTCCCATGAAGCTTCTGCTATTAGAATATCGTCCACATATAAGGTGATGTGACGTTTTAAGAACTCAGGTAATATGGAATTTAGCCCGCGAATGAATGCTGCTGAAGAAATGTTCAAACCAAAGGGAAGTTTCCGAAACTGATAACAAACGCCGAAACAAAGGAAAGCTGTGTATTTTCTACATTCTGGATGAAGTTCGATCTGATAAAAGCTGGATCTGAGATCAATGGAAGACAACACTTTTACACCATTAAAATTTTGAAGAAGTTCTTCCAACGTTTGCGGCCTGTCTGTTTCAGGAATAATGATCGTATTGATTTGTCTCGAATCTAAGACAAGCCTGATCGATCCATTTTTCTTCTCAACAACATGTAATGGATTGTTGTATGAGCTTACTGCAGGCTCAATAATGCCCTCATCAAGCATAGATTGTACTTCTGTTCTAACACGGTCCCTATAATGCGCCGGAATTACGTATGGTCTAACACAAAATTTAGTATGCTCACGAACACGAAATTGGTATTGAAATCCCTTGATTGTTCCTGTTTTGTGAGTAAAAACTGTGGAATGTGCCTGTAAAATCTCAAAAAGGTCCTGCCTATCAATGTCATTACAGTTCTCAATTGTTTGAATTTTATTTTGAATTAAATCATTAGTATCAAATATGTCGTCGATACCATCCCTGTCAGTACTTGCAGAGTGATTGTTAGTGTCAAGTTCCGTTGAAAATTCCGAACTGTTGTCTAACAGGAGGTAAAGCCGATTAATTTCCTCGTCATGGTTTGAGAGCCAATCTTCAAATTTCAAAGCTATTGACTTACCTTCTTTTTCTAAACTTATTTCAGCATCGTGAAAGCTTAAGATTGCTTTGTATTCATTCAAAAAGTCTACTCCCAGTATAATTTCCGTCGACAATAATGGAACAATAAGAAAGCTCATAGAGAAGCTGTGGCTTTGACAAAAGAATTCTAAGTTGGTTTGTTGGCGTACATCTACACTTTTTCCAAAGATTGCACCTTGTAATTTAATCTTACATAACGGAAGTGTGGGACAATCGTTCGATTTGTTGCATTTGCTAAAGGCTGTTTCACTAATTACTGAAATGGGACTGCCAGAGTCAAGTACTGCCGTAAATTTTACATCATTTACTGTAATGTGAATCACAGGATATGCAATGTTGTTATGTTTTATGTCGTGTTCCTGGAGTAAGATGTCCCTAATGTCTTCCATTTTTACGTAATTACTAGCTACGGCAGCTGGGTCGTCAGTTTCATAAGTATGTTTTGTGGCTGCCAGCGGTGTGAGTCATTGCCTATTGTCTCTTTGTTGGCGCGCGTCGTTATTGGGGTTTGGAGACCTAACTTCTACAAATTCACCGTGACGAGAGGGCCCTGCTCTGTTTGAATCCCGCCAGTTCTGATGCAATTCAGGTCTGTCGTTACGATCACATCGTCTGTCGTCATGTCGGTAGTTCCTGTAGTTTCTTTCTTGTCGGTTAAGTGGTGGAGAATTTCTCCCTGAATCGTAACTGCGCGCTGGACCGTTGCGTCTCAAGTTATTCTGTCTCCCGTAATAATAATTGTTTTGGTTCCCATATTGTCTGTTTCTCTGATTGTCTCTGTGATAGTCATTACCGCGGAGAGGTGATCTTTCCCTGTAATTATTACTACTCTGCCAACGGTTGTCATACGGGTGGTGTCTGTTTTGGTCACGATTTGTGTTGTGAGAATAGCCTTGTCGCGTCCAGTTATTATCGAGGAATTGTGACGGATGTGACCTGTAATTGTTGTGTTCCTGTTTCCGCATTCCGCGATTGTCAGTGTCAATTTCCAATTCTTGTAACAGTCCCTGAAAAGCTTCAATGTCGTCTTTGCAACGTCCTGCCAAAATAATGTGTCGTAAATGTTCAGGCAATTTGATTAAGCAAATGCGGATAAGTTCTGAGGGGCTGTATGGGTTTGACAGGTACTGATTCTTGTGCAACATGTCTTCAAAATATTTCATAAGACTGGAAAATTCAGATTGTTCGAAACGTTTCATCATTATGATGCTTTGTTTTACTCGGTCTTGTGTGGCCTGAGACCAATATGCTGAGAGGAAGGCATGGTAAAACTCTCCTTCACTGTGGCAATCGTGAATGACCGACCGCATTCTTACAGCTGGTTCATTCTCTAAGTAGCCACACATAAATTCTAATCTGTGTTCTAACGACCAGTTGGGAGGAAAACAATGCGAGAATTGATGGAGCCATGCTTGTGGATGAATGACGTTGCCAGAATTTTTAAATGTTTTGAATTTACGTGTAGTCATGAACAGCTTATAGTCAAAATCATCGTGTCGGCGAGTAGCATCTCGGTCGTAGTTACGTCGTGTCGGCGGTTCCATCTCAAAATTCGGTGTACCTTGCCAATTTCTTTCATAATTACCGAAATGCCCTGTGTTATTATTTTGTGGCTTTTGCGTATTTCTAAGTTCCTCTTCCCGTGTTGGAGCGCGAGTGTCTTCTGAAATACGTAATTCTTGTATTACCTGTGTCAGCTGATCTTGTACTTCCCGGATTTGTCTTTGGTGTTGCGTATCAATTTGATTCAGATTTTGTTTCAGTTTCCTAATTTGTTCGCTCTGTTCTGTGTCATTAAAGACTACCGGTTTTGCGTCATTCAGATTATCATCTACCTTCGTAGATAAATTATTTAGCTGATCCGAAAGTTCAACTACTTTCTCTGATAATGAACACATTTCCTCAGTGTGTTTTTCTGAACCAAGCTTCAGAGTGTCCATTTGTGTTGAAATCGAATCTACTGTGTCCTTTAAGTTTTCCTGAGTTTTTGCAAGTTGCGTAACCGAATCGGTAGATGCAACTGAGTCAATTTTAGCCCACAAGGTCTCATGATTTTCATGAACAATGGTTTGCAGTTCTTTTATGGCTGCTTCGTGATTCTGTAATGCATTTTCATGCCGCGAAAAAATAGGTTGAAAATGCTCACAAATTTGTGTTTTTACGTCATTACACACTTTCTGACATTTCGATTCAATGTTATGTAACTCAGCAGTTAAATCCTCACGTGTTTGTTCGAGAGTTTGTTCCAATGAGTCTAACTTTTGAAGCTTTTGCTGTGTTTGTCTCTGATTTTGTTCCATTGTGTGTAACTGTTGCTGTGTTTGTTTCTGATTTTGTTCAAGCGTTGTGTCTAACTTTTGTAGCCTTTGTCCCATTTGTTGCATTAACTGTAATAACAATGCACTGGTGTCTGAAACATGTTCCTCAGTGTTTTTCGGCAGTGAATTTGCACCGGCAACATTCACATTTTGACAAGCGGAAAACGTGTCTTGACTCATTTGAGAAAAAGGTGAGGACGCAAAACCTGAATCTACAGTGTTTGCAAAATTGTGTCCTATCATTTCGGATTCCTGAGGCGAGCTGTTGCCGACCGATCGATCGATAATGCTTCCCTGTTCACTACCTGTTTCACTGCCTACGCCATTGTTTGACGCCCGCTCCATTTCCCTATGCACAGTTACCAAATTACTACTTTGAATATTAGTTAATTCATTACATGGTGGGGCCAACACACTGCTTTCGTCTTCACTGTCATTTCTCAGTTTACTTTGGAGCCGAGTGTTACGTTTTTCACACGCCATTATTGTCACAATATTTCACACGATAACACAGAAAAGCACAATTTGAAGAGCAAAGATAGGGAAATACATTAACATAGCACTGAAAATAATATCTAGTTAATTACCAGCGCAGCTGCGAAATACTTGGTGCAAATCTACATGCATGCCACAACTGTTTTACAGTACAACAATGAAAGACTGCAACTACAAAGGAGATTCTCTCTACAATTACGCGCTAGTAATAAACAAAAGCTACACTAAATACACAAACTACAAGAAAAAATCAGAAGATTCCAGTGAGGTATCCTAGGCTAAGGGTCGACATATGAAACGTCCCCTTTGAACAATTATGCACGACTGTACTTAACCTGACACACAATATTTTGTTAGCGCAACGCAATCTGACTTTCAAAATTCCCTACAAAAGAATGGCCCTGACTAACATTAAACTATACCTTTCACAAATCACTTACCTCACAAAAATCTTCGCTGCTCAAGCTACTGCAATACAGCGAGCGCCACTACTGCCAGCTAAATGAAAGATTCAAACTATGGAAAGCACTAACTACTGATAGGGATAGTTAGCAAATGAAAGATATTAATAGAGAACAAACAATGTATTTACCTTGATATCATCATATATAAATATAGCAGTTCATGACAAATTACAAATCTCCGCCATCTCTCTCCCCACATCCACCACTGCTGGCGGCTCACCTCCAACTGCGCAACGCTACGCGCTGTTCACAGCCAGCTGCCTAACACTACAATGGCGAGTATTACAACAATGCAAAGCAGACACAGACTGCCCACAGCACAGCCAGTGATTTTCATACAGAGGTGGCGTTACCAATAAAAAAACCTAAACAGCCTACTTACATAGAGAAAACATAAACAGCCTACATACATATTAACAACCGATATTATCATAGAAAAGACAATTGCTGATACTGGAAGAGACTTTCTACGAGCCTTGTAATTGTAGCTCTCTTACTTTTGATGTATGTAGTACTATACTATAACCAGAAAGTAAAATTCATTATACTGCGCTCTTCACATAACATGTCTTGAGGTACGAGAATAGTATACTAATATTACGATAGCTGGCTAATACTACACGGTTCTCTCCTAACGTTAAAGAATAGACTGAAGCTTAAGACAGTATTTCGGATGAACCAGTGGTGAGGGAAATGGGATACTGAAGTACTGAGGAATGAAGAGGTGCATTTGAAGTTCTCAAAGGCTGTAGAGGCTGCGATACTCTGAAAAGGTCAGTCAGAGAAGTTGGTCAGAGAAATGTAGGTTTAAGGAAGGTAACTGCAAAGAAACCTTGGGTAACGTAACAAATTCTTCATTTGATCGGTGAAAGAAAATTCAGGAAAATACTGCCATTCATCAATAAAAATCACTTAGGACTTAAATAGATAGAAAGTTCAGATGAACCAAAGTGAAATGGCTTCAGGTGAAATGCAAAGAAATCTACAAAGAAATGGCCGTCGGGAGGACTGATTTAGCATGTAAAAAAGTCTCATAACCTGTGGTGAAATTAAAAGTGAAGACGTGAAGAGTGCAATGGGGATTCCAGTGGCAGAGGTAAGAGCGGATATGTGTAAAGAGTACACTGAAGGCCTGTGCGAGGGAGAGGGTCTACGTGATGTGATGGAAGAAGAAATGGGAGTTGGTATAGAAACATAGGGGATTCAGTATTAAAATCAGATTTTAAGGGAGCAGGAGACTTCACAACATTCCTTCGGGAATTCTAAAAGTCATTGGCGGTGATGACAACTATTCAAGCTGGTTGGTAGAATCTATGATGCTGAAGACATACCATCTGACTAATTCTTCACATAATCCCAAAGATAGCAAGGATATCTCATAGGTCCAGGTTTCTGGGAAGTCTAATAAACAGACGAATGGAAAAAACTGAGGATATTAGATGAAGACCAGTTTGGCTTAATGAAAGATAAAAGCACAAGAAATTTAAAATGATAAAGGCACCGGAGAGCCAGTTTTGATGTCGCGCTGGAAATTGGTAACAAAACTCACGAAATATCAACAAATGTTCATAGGATTTGTTGATCTAGAAAAAGCGTTTGATAATGTAAAAATTGAGCAAGGTCTTCAAATTTCTCGGAAAAATAGACGCCAATGACGGGTAATATAAAGTAAGAACAAGAAACAAGATGGAAAGATAAGAAGGGAAAATCAAACACGAAATGCTCGGTTTAATAAGGGTATAAAACAGGAATGCTGTCTTTCACGCCTATTCCTCAATTTATACACCATAGAAGCATTGACAGAAATAAAAGGGTCAAGTATGGGATAAAAATTCAGAGTGAAAGAATATAACCGTTCAGTTTCAGTGATGATACTGCTCTTCTCAGTGATAGTGAGGAAGGAAGAAGTGCACAATCGATTGAATTAAATTAACAACCTAGTTTTTTATCGACCAATTTCGGTTGAAAAAATCCGGAATTTGTTCCGGGATCGTGCAATACTCCTGCTTCTGCCCCTTAATTCCACGAAGTTCCAATAGGTGGCGGCGCCATACGTAGCCTTCAAAATTGGGTCTGTAACGGAGGTGCGATTCAAACAGAGAGCTGTCGTTGAGTTTCTTTTGGCAGAAAACCGGAGCATCGCAGGTATTCGGCGCGTGCAGAATGTCTACGAGACACGGCAGTGAACAAAAGCACGGAAGTCGTTGGGCGAGCGAGTGTGCTTCCACTGTGGAGAAGAGGGCCACCAGAATGTACTCTCTCAGAAAGCAACGAGAAACCTCTCTGCATCCCTTGTCGCAACAGGAACAGGAAAGACTGTGCAACTTATGCAATGGTTTTAGAACGTGAAATAGCTAGAACAGACTATGGATCCATCTAAAATACGAGCAAATGTAGAGTGGTCAACTCCATATCAAATGTACGTAAATCGAGAAATGGAAGATACGTTGCAAAGGAAACGGAAGTACAAGTCCAAGTCGAGGAATTGGCGTCGTGCCTTAGCCTGGCGTCAGTAACTTGGGATTATACAGCCACGGAGAGAAGTGTCACATTTTGACGACATTCCAGTACCAATTACTAGTGAATTTATTGAGAAGTAGCATCCTGACTGCATAAATTTCATAGACGACAATATACTGCAGAAGAGCTTACAGACAGCGGTTGCAAAAGATCTTAAAAGACAATCTCTTAAATGGGTTATAGCCCAGATAAAGAGGTCTTGCATGATAAATGAACTTGAGCTAACGCTATTTTGTGCAAGAGAAGAGCTGAACATTCAGGAAGCTTTAACACAGACAGTATAACTCATAACGACATGTCCTCAAGGCAAGAGAGCACTTGCTCGTCACGTGCAAAATCATACCAGATGAATTTCGCAAACTTCGTTCAAGGAGAGACCATGTGGCCAACACCTGCTTCAAACCAAGCTGCGAGGGCCACTGACAGAAGAGAGCTTCCTAGTGCAGCAACGCCTGCAACAGGACGCTTCCCGACTAATCATCTGTCCAATCCGACACAACATCTACATGGGACTCCTGCGAAAGTGTATGATAAAGAATCAAATGATGATGATGATAACATCGACACCGCAGCTCTAGTCGCAGCAGGCACCCACGCAGCTTCGACATCATCCGCAGAGCCTCCCCTATTTCTGCGTGAAGTGGATTGTGGTGACAGTGATAATGCTGATGAATACTAGAATCGCTAAACACTGAAGTGTAGCAAAAATCAGGTCCTTCCATCAAATACAAAAAATATATCTAGCATTTCGAGACCTACTAAAAGTGAATTTCAATTGCACCCAGATAAAATTTATAATAATTTAGAAGTCAATGCCCAGTTAAGTCGTTTGGAGGACCCCACAGCACTGCTGGTTACTCTTAGACATGTTTCTAGAGTTGGGCATCCTAAAGGAAAATCTATTATGTATCCTACACCAGGGGCATTAGACAGGATTCTTATGAGAGTAAATAATTTGCCAACAGCGTTCAAACCATTATGTGACAGCCATCACCAGGCGTTCACGAGAAGAAATGAATCACTCGACATTGAGCGGTGAAGCACAATGTCAGTGTGCCACCCGCACGCTTTCCCGCGAGTCCAGCCAGCTCAGCAGACTCCTGGTATGCCGACGCCACTGTTGCCATCATCAAGGCCGCTACTCTGGAACTCGGCGGCGCTCTCCTGGTCGCTGCCCGCCGACGCTTTGCGACTTGCACTGTGCTGCTGCACACGATTCCGGAGACTGCTACAGTCCCTGGTCCTCACCGCCCTCTAACCCATTTGGCCTGCTCTGTCTGACCATGGTGGGTGTACTGGTCACCCGTGGCCCTCGGGATGCTGCTGCTCCCAAGACAGTTCCAGACTCGAACCCGTGCCCTCCTGTTTGCTTTACCGCAACTTGCCGCTAGTGGTGCTTGTCAGATGGCAACACCTGCTGCTGTCTCTGGCGCTGTTGCAGCGCTGCAGCACCTCTCGCAGGGTACACTTTGCCTGGACCCCGGTATGCCAGATGGGAAGCAAATGTGGCCTGTAGACTGGAGTGAAACTGAGCCCCTCCTGGGCCTGCTGCAGACCGCTGTCACTGCCCTCTTTCAGGCAGACTGTGTGATCTCCTAGTTCCAGGCTGCCGTTCTGTCTCGCCCCGGTGTTGTGTTCCTGGAGGCGGAATAGAGCCCAAACAAGTACATAGAAAACAGAATACAAGTTTATGCAGAATACTTATAACATTGTTGCCAGACTGGCCCCTATAAGCAAAGACCAGCACAGGTCCGTCCCGACGCTCGACTGACCTGGTACTATCTATCCAGAGCTAAAATTGTCCGTCTATTTATATCAGTTTTTCTCTCGCTTCTGATGTAGTGTCAGAGAGAGACAGAAACTATGGCAGGAATAAATTCCCACATGTCAGCTACTTACAAATCGTCACTCTTGGCTCTGGCCTAGTGTCCCACTTCAAACATCGCAATAACTTAAAGCAATGGTGCATTTTTCTGCCTCATTGTTGCTCCACTCAAAACAAATCGTGCGTGCAATACTGCTGTCACAGCTCTGCACCCGTGAGTGCCATGTTTACCTTGCCTAGCCCGCTGGCTGTTGCCACACTCTGCCAACGGCCCCAGATTTCTTCGCCCAAACGCGCCTTCAGTGAATTCTGACAAAATTTCCCTTTCCTTCGACTGGGACTAATACTAATGCAGCACACCTCCCTCCTTTCAACAAGATTCGTCCCAAATCGAGGTATATCAGACGTGGTCTGTGGCTGTGTAAGCATACCTTGTTCACAAAACTTACATTCTACAGACTAAAACTAAGAAGAACATCAAAACATTAACTCTACACTTTTGCATTGTTTACACTGGTTACCCATGCCGTAGGCAACTGATGTGTTGGCACCTCCTCTACTGGTGCACGTTTCCATATTCTCCACAAAGCTATACTCAAGAAAAATAGAAAGACGGCACACCCTGTGGCTGAAACGCTCACTGTCATTATTCTGTCACTCCGATGGTGTTGTAACGTTCGAATGTGTTCCAATACTTTATTAACCGTGATAGATCCTTCCTGTGCATTAATAAAGGAATGCGACGTTTCAAAAGGTTGGTTGTTTTTGGGGAAGGAGACCAGACAGCTAGGTCATCGGTCTCATCGGATTAGGGAAGGATGTGGAAGGAAGTCGGTCGTGCCCTTTGAAAGGAACCATCCCGGCATTTGCCTGGAGCGATTTAGGAAAATCACGGAAAACCTAAATCAGGATGGCCGGACGCGGGATTGAACCGTCGTCCTCCCGAATGCTAGTCCAGTGTCTAACCACTGCGCCACCTCGCTCGGTACGACGTTTCAAAAAACTCTGGGTTTAACGTGGAGTTTAAATATGTGATATTCCGCCCTGGTAATATCGCTAGAACCCGCATAAAACAACGTTCTATGTGGCAAAGTTAAAGCTGTTTCACCCGTTCGTGATGCTAGAAGATGGAAATCCTCCCCCACAATCTCACAAACTGTACCATTTATAATTTTTCCACTTTCCCGCAGTTTCAGCCTCCTCATTTTATTCGCTCTCTGATTGGTATAACAAGTGACCATCACCCACATCGACGTAAGTACCGAATATAACAAATGCCTCCATACCTTCTGGAAGCAGGAATGTGTCGATAACACCTCTTTCTCTCAACCTGAACCATTCATACTCCCCAGGAACAATCCAACTTCTCATGTACTACTATCTGTAAAAACTGGTCGCTTAGGGCAAATCATCACGCATCCCTGCATACAATGCACCAACTCTGACAATGGTAGTACTCCGTGTTTTTCTCTTTTTGCCGAAATAAAAAGTACGTCTTGTATCCTAATCTGCACCCATTTACCGATCTCCTTCCATTTCACTGGGTATGGATGAATAGTGTGATAAATGTTTCAAATGGCTCTGAGCACTATGGGACTTAACATCAGAGATCATCAGTCCCCTAGATTTAGAACTACTTAAACCTAACTAACATAAGGAGATCATACACATGCATGCCCGAGGCAGGATTCGAACCTGCGACCGTAGCAGCAGCGCGGTTCCGGATTGAAGCGTCTAGAACCGCTCGGCCACAGAATAGTGTAACACTCATAACGTGAGTAAACTCCGACTACTGGAAAATTGACATTGATGTAAACTCACGCCCCCTCCATCCTCACCCATACCAACGACACATGGAAGAATATAGGTGTAGTGGCCCGTGTTATCTCCACTACATGTTCTATATCTGGTGAAAATTGCCTCTGCGCTAGTTGTAATCCGCTAAAAAGATCGTTTGGCGAGATTAACACTGGACTAAGATGCCCGTTTACTGCATGACATACTGCTTCCTGTAATATCATAATTTCTGTAGGTGCATCACTTAATCGGTCTGGTAATGCCCTGAGCAACCCGGCAATTCCCAACTTACCATCCAATATGTTTAATCGTTTCACAGCATCTCCAAATTGCTATTTATAGCTTCCCATGTCTCTCCCACGTATCGAGTCGATTACTCCACTAAGGTTCATACAAGCTTGGTATTATTCAAGACCCTCGTTTCTAGGCTTGACAAGCGTGCTGCATGCCATTCTATGGTTCCTCTAACTTCACTGACCGATTGTTCCACCTGCATTGCTGATTGATTTAATGCTTGGACATCATCGTCATCCACTGTACCGAACACCGTTTTCAATATCTTTCCCCCTGCATTTATCCACCCCCTCTTGCGCCTAGTTACCGCCTGTGGCACACTCTCCACTAAATGAGACAATTGCTCATTAAGTTTACTATAAGTCAACTGTAATTCTTGATATTCCCCTTGTACTTCTTTTAATATGTGATTGCTTTCCCCCTCGGTATACAATTCCGAGAATGATTCCTGTAACTTTCATACTTCATTCCTGATCTTCCATACCGCTATTGTTGTTTGTAGCGAGCTCTTATGACTTGTTACTAATATATCTGGCTGCCATGAATACAGTACCCCTGACTGCAAGGTCTGGATCATTATCTGTTGACGTCTGGCTCCACTGCTGTGACCACCGATCAGCATCCCCATGGCTGTCATACAGCACGTCCATAAATGTTCTGACCCTGCGAAGAAAATGAATGAAACATGCCTGTACCACCCCTTTTCCACTACAAGTTACTACAACATCATACGACATCCTCAAAAATTCCCAATAGTTCACACTGCCCCCAAAAAATAGTCTGCCCCATACAATGACGAAAAAACTAAAACAACAAACAAGATAAACGCAACTATTATCGGACCCACCAAAACGCGAGAAAAAGAGAGGGGAAAAAAACCACACACACACACACACACACACACACACACACACACACAAACGCAAATTATCCCTTGATACAAAAACATAAAATGTAAACATGCCATACAATATTACACATACAATAATTTACTCCCCCCGCGACTGTAACACACACGGAACATTATGAGTCTGCTGTTGTTCTTCCGCTGAGACCATCTTCCTCTGCTTGCTTTGCCTAGCCTTGGCAATCGGGTCACTTCCTTGTAATTGAGGTAATCCGTCCACCATTCCTTTAAAAGGCTTTACTCTACTCTCATGGATAATGGATGTTTTTGTTGGCAGCTGTACTTTAACATTCACGGGCGAAGCCATCTCCATGACCTGGTATGGTCCGTGGTACTTTATCAAGAATTTGTTCGTCTTTCCCTTAGGTGTATATGGATTCATGATAAATACCCATTGACCTACCCTGTAGTGTAGTAAGGTCCCAACCGCCTATTCGGTTCTTCCTGCCTCTGTAATGCTTTCGTATTGGCCTTCTGTACCCTCTTCCAGATTTCCCATATTGTCCTTTCAAATTTCATCACTGCATCCCCCTTAGTCCCCGATTTCGGACATAGAACGTCAAATGGCGATGGCATCTTTCTTCCATATACCACCTCGAATGGTGACAATCTGACCCCTGAATGTATTTTAGTGTTTAAAACTCGATACCACATATGGAAGATAAACGTTCCAGTTCTCATGGTTTCCATTCACATAATAACTTAGCATTTACAAAATTGTCCTATGTACTCGCTCTGTTCTCCCATTCGCCTGTGCATGAAATGGACTGGTCTGTAATTTTTTAATTCTCAACAGACGACACAACTGTGACATTAATTCAGACATGAAGTTCGTTCCCTGATCCGTAATTATGGTACCAGATTCCCGAAACTAATCATACAATGAAGGCTTTCACAACCGGATGGTACTGTTGTTGATAAATCTTCTGGGTTATATGGCCATGGTCCATGGAATTCTTCTATTCCTAACGTTTCGTCCAATACTACGTTGGACATCTTCAGAGGTATGGCTGGTCCTGCTGAGTCCTAACGAGTCGGGCGTCGGAGAGCGGCCTAAATACCGAGGAAAGTGGGCGTGGTCTATTATCAACAACACCCCAAACTAACTTCAATAATCAGTTATTGACTAAAGCTTGTGCTACTGTACTTGCCTGTTGGTCTGGTATTGCGACCATGGCTAGAAAACGCGAAAAGTGATAAATTATAGTTAAAACGTAACAATTCCTTGCTAGTGTTTTCTTGAATGGCCCACAAATATCTAGCCCGATAAACTCGAATGGTTTCAAAGCCTCTGGTAACCATTGCAATGGAATTCTTGCACGCACCACATCCACTTGCTGTGCACATGGCACACAATTTACTACGTATTGTTCCACATCCCTTCTTCGAGTGTGCCACCAAAATCGTTCTGCTACCTGTCTTTCAGTTACTCGACGACCACCATGCCCCGAAAGCACATGATCATGGGCCCACTTTAAGACTTCCTCTCCCAAACTCTTTGGTACCACTACCTGTGGTCCGCACCTGGTAACTCTACAAAACAAATTTCCCTCCACAATGAAATGTGGTTGAGTTCTAAGACTCTGCATTCCTCATCCTCCACTTGTGCCCTCTGCCATTCCTTGACACTCTTATGCATTACTTCTAATGTCTCTAATTTGTGAATTAATGCATCTGATTTCCCGTGTTTCTTCCCTGGCTTATGAATTACTTCAAAATCGTATTCACTTAATTTTAAGGCCCATCATGTTAACTGACTAGAAGGATCCTTGAATCTCAGTTACCATCTCAACTCTGCATGCTCCATCACGACCTTAAACTTCCCACCAGAAAAGTAACAACGAAAATACGTTACTCCATATATTACAGCCAGCATCTCCTATTCCATTGTGGAATAATTCCGCTCTGCCCTATTTAACTGTCTAGATGCATACGCAACTGGATGCTCCTGTCCATTCACCATTTGTCCTAAAACACATCCTACTGTGCGATTTGAAGCGTCACATGATAAGATGAAGTCTTCTTCAAAATTTGGAAACATCAATACCGGACCAGAAACTAATCTCATCTTTAGTTTATCGAAAGCTTCCTGACATTCCTCCATCCATTGAAATTTAACCCCTTTCTTTAAAAGCTTTGTTAACGGCTCGGCTATTTTAGCAATATCTTTTACAAATTTACAATAATATGAACATAACCCAATATACGATTGTAATTGCTTCGTTGTACGTGGTGTCGGAAAATTTTGAACTGCCTCTGTTAACCGAGGATCGATTTGAACCCCTTGTTCACTGATCACATGACCTAAATATTTGACCTGTGTCTGCGCAAAATTATATTTTTCTGAACTTAATGTTAACCATGCCGACCGCAGTCTTCTAAAGTCTTCTCTTGAACACGATACATGTTCTGGTCTATCCTTCGAAAATACTATAATGTCATCTAGGTAAACCATACATGTCTTTGGCTTCAGTCCTCTTAAAATCCCATCTAATAATCGCTGAAAAGTTGCCGGTGTATTCTTCAACCCTAATGGCATGCGTATATACTGATAGTGCCCCCCAGGAACAGTAAAAGCTGTCTTTGCCCTATCCTCTGGTGCTACTTCCAACTGATGGTATCCACCTCGTAAATCCATCGTCGTAAAATACTTACATTGTCCCAGATTGCTCAATGTGTCCGTGATATGCGGAATCGGATATGTGTCCAAAATGGTTTTCGAATTCAGAAACATATAATCACAACAAAACCTATATTTCCTTGTACCATCCACCAGCTTCTTCGGTACGAGAAATACATTGCTTGAATATGGACTATCGCAATGCTCTTTGATTCCGTACTGTAGTTGTTGTATAAACTCCTCTAGTGGCGGTTGCATATGATGTGCTATCCTATACGGTTTCCTAAACACTGATGTACTATCCTCTGTTGGTATGTGATACTTCGTAATCGGTGTTGCCGGTAACCACCCTCCATTCCGAATAAATCGCTAAATGTCAATAACAATTCCTCCAACGTGACCCCGTCCTCTCTCTGCAAATGTTGTAATTTTCCTCTTAATTACGCTCCATAGACGTTTTGC
Source organism: Schistocerca americana (assembly GCF_021461395.2). NCBI lineage: Eukaryota > Metazoa > Arthropoda > Insecta > Orthoptera > Acrididae > Schistocerca > Schistocerca americana. The sequence continues at coordinate 409,863,930 of NC_060121.1, read as the reverse complement.
TGATGGCTCGCCTCTAAATCCTCCCTATTGAGGTCATTTTCATCAAAAAAACCACAACAAGGCCAATAACAACCCTTTCGACAATCTAAAATCCGCTCTACCGAAGTTATCTATGCTTACAGGAAACCTTTAATCTCCTTCCACATAACTTGCATGAGCTGAACTCCTCCGCACAAAACAGTGCGCATCATCCAACTCCTCGTTACTTGAGAGTGGCTCCACCATGTACAACATCTCCTTTGGTAAGTCCGTATTTATCGAAAACCAAACTACCTTCCCTGTACCTGCCGGTACGCATCCTGCTGATCGACCTTTAATGAATCTGTTCGCAGTTTACCTGGCGTCACCTTCACGTTAAGTGCGCCTTGCGATATTCGTCCCTTTGCAACCGTTTCCCCCATGCGAAACATTGTTCCACCAAGTTCCACTGTTTGTCGCCAAATATCTATCCTCGCACGATGTTGGCCAAGGAAGTCCAGTCTGAGACTCACCGAATACCCCTCACCTACACAAGGTAACACCTTTAATTACTCACTAAACTTAGTTCCTGAGATCACGAATTTAAGTACTGTCGTACTCAATGAATCCACTTTATTACCTCCCACCCCACGCAACCTATAGCGTGGTGGCTCAAGCCTTCTCCTGCTAACCAGGTCTAGACTAATAATAGACACGTGTGCCCCCATGTCAAACAGAAACCTTTGTTCCCTTCCGTTTACCAAGCCCAATAAGCAACATTCCGTTTGTGCACCTTCAAGCACATTACCTAATTTCACTGGGACTGCTCTCCGACAGTTTAAGGAATCCCGTTCTCGTTTAACGGCTGCCGCCGCCGAGGTTCCCCCCTACTTTTAGTCCTGCAGTTCGCTGCTCGGTGACCCATTTTCCCACATGAGTAACACCGCAACTGACGCTGGCATTGCCTCCTAATATGCCCTATCTGGCCACAACCAAAACATTAATTTCCGTTGCCACAACTTTATGCTCCATCCTTTTCTTCGTCGCATAATCTACCTCCTCTAAGTACGTGGCAATCCTTAGAGCCGCCGCAAGATCACTGGGATTCTCTATTCTCACCCGACGTGACACCTCTGGCGGCACTCCCCACAAAAACACATCTAACGCCCTATTCTCGGCCTCTTGTAACAGCACTCCTTTAGTCTCCCCACTGTGTGACAGTTCGAACGTTTGTACATTCAATTTTCGAATCCTGTCTGACAAAACCTCCACAGTCTCATTTCTCCTCATAACTAAAGCACTTAATTTTTCACGATAAAACCTGGTACTATTCTGTTCTTGGTACCTCCGGCGAAACCCAGCCTCAAGCTCTGAAAACGTCCCCACATTGTTCAACGTTTCATAGTACAATACGTACGACTTGGCATCCCCTATCGAGCGTGGCTTCGCCACTCTCAACATTACATCATCCGACCACCCATTGGCCTCAGCCATAGTGATAATGTCATTAAGGAATACCGACAAATCCTCCTTTGCTTTACCCGAAAAGCGGTTAATCAATGCCGCAATTGCTGGGTCAAACGGTATATGACACTCCACGACCTGTAATTTACTTTTACCCAACGACCCGTCCACTACTTGCAATGCCTCAAATCTCTCTGCTAATTTTTCATATTTTTCCTTGTCCCTTATCCTCGCCTCTGATAATACCCGAATTTGCTTCGTTAGAGCAGCTACAGCTTTCGCTGCAGTCACTGCCACAGCCTCCACTGCCGACCGTGTTTCCACCATTCTTGCTTATAGCTCGACTGTTACCATTAATTTCACTCTGCTATTCCTTAAACTTAGTTCTTGCGGCGTATCATCGCCCATCTACATTCTGAACAACTGCGCGCCAAATGACCAAATTTCTTACAAATAAAACAACTCTTTGCCACCCACTTTGTACACGGTAATCCGTGATCTGTCCAGTTACAAAAATTACATCACTTAGGTGCTATGTTATCATGTCCCCATTTCCCCTGTATCCAGATAAATCTACATGCTCCTCCGGCCTCACAAAAGACAACTTTAAAAAGTCTATCCTAATTCATACATAACCCTTCAAAAACAGAAATGAATGACACATAAACAATAAATCAAACGTCACTCACCCATGCACATCGTGCTCGTGTGCAGGTGTACAGTCCTGCTTTCCTCCCTATACTGATATGGATGAACCCCTACCAAACGACAAGATGTAACAAGAAGTACCCCACCACCCATCACCAACGCAACCAAACACCTCAATTACCCCTCTACACAGGCACTCCTCAACACTACTTGCGCCGGCCGGAGTGGCCGAGCGGTTCTAGGCGCTACAGTCTGGAACTGCGCTACCGCTACGGTCGCAGGTTCGAATCCTGCCTTGGGCATGGATGTGTGTGATGTCCTTCGGTTAGTTAGGTTTAAGTAGTTCTAAGTTCTAGGGGACTGATGACCTCAGACGTTAAGTCCCATAGTGCTCAGAGCCATTTGAACCCAACACTACTTTCTCGACATAAGATGAGGGAGTGGAAATCCAGTACCAGCGTTCAAACTGGCACCACTTCTGACGCCACTGTTGCGGGGTCGGCGTGTCGAACCCGAGACTCCAAATGGCACAGCTGAAGCCGGGACTCACTGCGCCGTATTTTGTCAGAAAGCTGAGCAAGTTCAAGAGGCAGTGCAGAGTGATTCAGTGGTATTCCATAACATTCGTTTATTCAGATAATTTACAGTTCTCGATGGGTGAAGTGTAGTTTCGGTGTGCTGCCCGCGCGCTGTCCCGCGAGTCCAGCCAGCTCAGCAGACTCCTGGTATGCCGACGCCACTGCTGCCATAATCAAGGCCTCTAAGCTGGAAGTCAGCCACACTCTCCCAGTCGCCGCCCACCGATGTGTTGCGACTTGTACTGCTCTGCTGCCCGTGATTCCAGAGACTGCTACAGCCCCTGGTCCTCGCCACCCTCTACCCCGTTTGGCCTGCTCTGTCTGACTATTGGACGAAAGTGGCTGTACTGGTCACCCGTGGCCCTCGGGGTGCTGCTGCTCCCAGGACAGGACCAGGCTCCAACCCGTGCCCTCTTGTATGCTGTACTGCAACTTGCGGCTAGTGGTGCTTGTCAGATGGCAGCACCTGCTGCTGTCTCTGGCGCTGTTGCAGCGCTGCTGCGCCTCTCGCAGCGAACGCCCGGACCCCAGTACACCAGATGGGAAGAAATCGTGGCTCGTAGACTGGAGTGGAACCGAGCCCCTCCTGGGCCTGCTGCAGACCGCTGTCACTGCCCTCTTTCAGGCAGACCATGCGATCTCCTAATTCCAGGCTGCCATTCCCCCGAGGAGGAATATAGCCCAAACAAGTGCATAGAAAACAGAATGCAAGTTTATGCAGAATACTTATAACATTGCTGCCAGACTGGCCCCTATAAGCAAAGACCAGCTCAGGTCCATCCCGACACTCGACTGACCTGGCACTCTCTATCCCAAGCTAAAATAATCCATCTATTTATATCAGTTTTTCTCTCGCTTCTGATGTAGTGTCAGAGAGAGACAGAAACTATGGTAGGGATAAATTCCCACACGTCAGCTACTTACAAATCGCCACTCTTCGCTCTGGCCTAGTGCCCCACTTCAAACATCGCAATAACTTAAAGCACTACTGCAGTTTTCTGCCTCGTTGTTGCTCCACTCAAAACAAAATGTGCGAGCAATACTGCTGTCACAGCTCTGCACCCATGAGTGCCATGTTTACCTTGCCTGGCCCGCTGGCTGTTGACTGTTACCACACTCTGCCAGCGGCCCCAAATTTCATCGCCCAAACGCGCCTTCGTTGAATTTTGACAAAATTGCCCTTTCCATCGACTAGGACTAATACTAGCGCAGCAGTTTATAAGTGGATTTTGTAAAAGTATACGGACGCGTTTTCTTTGACCCAACCCTCCCCTCTCTGTAGTGCTTTGTTTACACTCAAAACACGTAAAGGTATAAAGATACTCAAGATAAACTCTACTCAAAGTAAACTGGAAACGAGTGAAAAACGAAAACTAATAAATGAGCTAAGTGTTGATATAATTTGTTTGTATGAATCATACCGTAGAAACAATAAGCTTCCACATATTACTGGGGATATGGTAACAACTAACGGCCACAGTGAGGAAGTGCCTGCCATTGTCGTTACAAGTAGGAAATTCACTGCGACAAGGGTACCACAGGTGTGTGACAAGCACATGGTCACAGTAGAATTGAAGTACGCCTACACAAAGTGGGTTTTCGTAAGTATGTATTTGCAATATTCTCATCCCACCGTACCTTGTGCAGATGACCTCACGGCAGTTGTTCTGTATGGACGAGTTGCGTGTCTGCTTGTGGCAACAGATGCGAATGCAAAATCATCTCTTAGGCACAGCAGGCAAAAAATGAACGGTGTGAGAAATCAGAGGACGCAGTACAGGGATTGGACTTCATTGTTTTAAATCTAGAAGGCCAGCCGAGTACACTGGAGGAACGAACAGGTATAGCCACTGACACGGATGTCACTTTAACAAACTGCATAGCAGCAGGTAAGATTAATAGTGTGCAAGTGCTCCAGGACCTGACATCCCGTGACCATATTGCAATTGTCATCGAAGGGGGAAATGACAACAACACAGGGAAACAAACAGAGGAAAGTAGGATTCGGTTAGACATAAAATAAACGGATTGGGATGGCTTGATTGCCTACCTTGCACCATTTACGATGGAAACGCTTCCCCACATGATGCAGATTTGGGTGCGCAACCACTAACTGAACTCTTGCAAGCAGCACGGGACATTTGTATTCCTAAGGAAAAGGTAAACAGTCAGGCTACAAGCTCTTGGAGCCTAAAACTTTCCACGCTGAAGCGCATGTTAAGATCGACAAGAAGAGTAATCAGAGCGCACTGCTAGGCTCCATGAATACAGAGAAATTAAAATGCGCTACAAAACATTACTTCGAAAACTAAAAGCATACAGTAGGAGAAATTTTTACAAAGTCAACTGCAATTTCACATGTGGCGAAGACCGTATAAATTATTGAGTGGAAAGATTAAGGGACCTACTACACTGAAGAGCCAAAAGAAACTGTGACATCTACCTAATATCGTGTAGGGCCCCTGCGAGCATGCAGAAGTGTCGCAACACGACGTGGCATAGACTCGACAAACGTCTGATGTAGTGCTGGAGGGAACTGACACCATGAATCTTACAGGGGTGTCCATAAATCCGTAAGAGTACGAGGGGTTCTGAACAGCATGTTGCAGGGCATCCTGCATATGATTAATAATGTTCGTGTCTGGGGAGTTCGGTGGCCAGCGGAAGTGTTTAAACTCAGAAGAGTGTTCCTGGAGACACTCTGTAGCAATTCTGGACGTGTGGGTGTCGCATTGCCCAAGTCCGTCGGAATGCACAATGGACTTGAATGGATGCAGGCGATCAGAGAGGGTGCTTACGTACGTACCACTAGAGATGGGCAAAACTGTTCTTTTCAGAGATCAGATCAGAACTGTTCACTCCCTTAAATGAACTAGCTCTTTTTCATGACTCACCACTCATTCACAATAGAAAATAAATGGAAGGCACATTGCCCTTTAAACTTGGTTTATTCCAGTACTATACCTGTATTTTGATCTTATTTGATCTTATTTTGAAGTAACACAGATAATGAGTAAGAATTTTGTATTGTTTATTGAAATTTCCACGATATGACAAAGTTTTTGATTACTGATTTATTTTGCACTATCGTGGTTTTGGCTTTGTAGGTCAAAGACGAAATAGTCATAAAATATCTGACATGTCTGAATGATTGTAACATTGTGACAATCATTCAGACATGTGATAAATATTTCACCTTTGCACTTGATAATGGCTACAAAGCTAAAATAGCATGCTGATAACGACAGTTTAGAGTGCCCCGCAAAACATACCTCCACATCTAAATAGTGATAGTGTGAAATGAAGTAATAATGAAACTTAATCAAATGGTTGCATTTTCATTCATAAAGTACAGTATGACTGCAGTCCACAATGAAGGAAAAATCACTGATAGGTTTATATTAGAACGAACTCCGATGCAGAGGCGCTGAGTGAAGCAGGTCGAGCCGCGAGCTGTATTACTGCGTGAGCTAAGACTGCAGAGACCAGAGTGACACCTGAGTTGCTTTGCTCAACGCTCTGGCTAGAGTCGAGAACGGTGGGGTGAGCGTTGAGTGGGCGAGTTCCTAGGGGGGGGGGGTGGGGGAGCGGTGAATGGACACCAGTCACCCGCTCCGAGACAAATCGTCCGTTCTCTTGCGAGCAGGTTGTTGCAAGTAGTTCTTATGTTCTCCGCTAGGAGGCTCTCTGTCCTGTTGCTCGCATCAACTGCCCAGAGGGCAGGAAGTGCGACTGAAACGATCGCCGACGGAGTGCGACGCTAAGTTAAGGTGCGCCAGACACTGCACGCGGCAGAGGAAGCACAGAGACGGCACAGCATATGTGAATCACAAAATCCAATGGGGCACTGCACAATGCAGACAGCCAAGGTAGAAGCAGGGCAGAGGCCAGCGCTGGCTGTGTTGTGTGGCGTGCAGTGTGCTCTGACCAGCAGAGGCCCCGCTGATCTGCTCCGACTCTCTCTCTCTCTCTCTCTCTCTCTCTCTCTCTGCTGTGGGAAACGTTTGGAGCTACCGTTCTTTTTTTCTGAATCACTGATTGTTCACTCCTTTGAAAGATTCAACTCTATGAATCAGTTCAGGAGCGGATCCCCCATCTCTACGTACCACATGTCAGAGGTGAATCTAGATGTATCATGGGTCCCATAGCACTCTAACTGCACATGCCCCACTCAATTACAGAGCCTCCACCAGCTTTAACAGTCTCCTACTGACATCCAGGGTCCATGGATTCGTGAGGTGTTCTCCATACCCGTACACGTCCATCCCCTCGAAACAATATGAAACGAGACTCGTCCGACCAGGCAAAATGTTTCCAGATATCAACAGTCCAATGTCGGTATTCATGGGCCCTGGCGAGGCATAAAGATATGTGTCGTGCAGTCATAAAAGGTACACGAGTGGGCCTTTGGCTCTGAAAGCCCGTATCGATGATGTTTCGTTGAATGGTTCGCACGCTGACACTTGTTGATGGCCCAGCACTGACATTTGCAGCAGTTTGCGGGAGGGTTGCACTTCTGTCACGTTGAATGGTTCTCTTCAGTCGTTGTTGGTCCCATTTTTGCAGGATATTTTTTCCAGCCGCAGCGATGTCGGAGATTTGATGTTTTACTGGTTTCCTGATATTCACGGTACACACGGTGAAATGGTCGTACAGGAAAACCACCATTTCATCGCTACTTCGGAGACACTGTGTTCCATCGTTCATGTGCTGACTATAAAACCACTTTGAAACTCACTTAATCTTAATAACCTGCCATTGTACCAGTAGTAAACGATCTAACAGCTGCGCCAGAAACTTGTCTTTCATAGGCGTTGCCTATGGCATCGCCGTATTCTGCCTGTTTACATATATCTTTATTTGAATATGCGTGCCTTTACCAATCTCTTTGACACTTCAGTGTATAATGTCCACAACTCGTAAGGAGGATGGGTCAATGACAGCTGGATGGTAAGAGTCAGCAAAATATCTGCTAACTGCCCTACTTCCTGATGGCAAACAGACGCAGATACTAAAACACATGCACAACTTAAAAGTGAACTAGATAACGGATACGACAATCAGACGTTGGTGATACCTTTCGCTCAAGAATAAGTTGCTGTCGCAATTGCCAAGCTCAAAACTGGAATGGCACGCAGAGGTCATGTGGATGGTGGGTGCACTGAGGTGCCACATTTGACAGAGTTACTAAACGGGTCATTGAGAATAGGTGGGATTGCGGATATATGGAAAAGAGTAACGGAAATATGGAAAAGAGCAAGATCAGTAGTGATTAAAAAAGGGAAAGGATAAATACCTGGTATCACTGAAAAGCTATAGATCTATTTGCTTATTAAAAATCTTGACCAAAGTTCAGGAACGTCTATTCCGTGATCGCTTGCAAGCGCTCAGAGAGCTCTTGGAACTAAGCCAGTGTCAGTATGAATTCAGAAAAGGGAAGTATATAGATGATCCGGTTGATACAGCTCTTCAGATTGTAGAAAATTCGACAACGAAGTATGCCGTCGCGCTCATGACTGATATCGCAGGCGCATTCGACAGTCTTTGGTGGCCTGCGATGTTTGCACGCCTTCTCGATCTCAGGGTCCACAAATATTTGTACAAGAGCTCTGCAGATTATTGTAATGGACGTAGTGTTCAGTGGCTTGCAAGGCAGAGCAAGGTAATCGAAAAAGTTACCAAGGGCTGTCCTCAAGGCTCCACAAGTGCTCCACTGTTCTGGGATCTTAGTATTGACCCCTGTTACATCTATTAGAGGGGCTGATGACATGCTAGTAGTTGTGTCTGCAGACTCCAGAGAAAAGGCGAATGACATGCTTGCTCAGATGGAGCATTGGGGCAAGAGCAACAAACTGACTATAGTAAAACCACATAAATATTTCTGAAAGGAAGACTTTGTTTTGCTAGAAATTCTTCCCTGGGGGTTGACGGAATACCTGTAAAGCGCAGCACAGTTGTAGATATTGAGACATTCTTCAAGACGAGAAAAGAAACTTTCTAGAAAACGTAAAATCTGTTACTCAGAAAGTGACCAAAACTTGTGGACTATAGTGAATATGAAGCATATCGGATATCTAAAAGGCAACTCCTTAACTTTCAGTCTGTAAGATCAAGTGGACACTCTGAGAATCAAAACAATGTCAACAGGACACAAGAAACGTATATATATATGGCCAGCCACAAGGTTATGCATAGACTCGAGGATTGCCGAGGCACTCACATACCAGGGTGGGTGATGTAGACTGGTGTAGCAACAATAGGTTTGGAAGTAGGTGTAGTTTTAGTTGGTCGTCGAGTTCTTCCGAGGCTGCCAGTAACATATCGAGTAATGTAAGTTGGAAGTTATTCACTTGGAACTTGAGGTAATTCCTTTTGTTTAATGTTTTTTAACTGATCCTTATTTTTCAAATGTTCTGTTTTATTTCTACATTAATATTACTACTGGCTGCTGTAACATGATTTACTACTACATAAATAATATAAAACTTTGGATGTCATCATAATTAACTAATATGTGCGACATACACTCCTGGAAATTGAAATAAGAACACCGTGAATTCATTGTCCCAGGAAGGGGAAACTTTATTGACACATTCCTGGGGTCAGATACATCACATGATCACACTGACAGAACCACAGGCACATAGACACAGGCAACAGAGCATGTACAATGTCGGCACTAGTACAGTGTATATCCACCTTTCGCAGCAATGCAGGCTGCTATTCTCCCATGGAGACGATCGTAGAGATGCTGGATGTAGTCCTGTGGAACGGCTTGCCATGTCATTTCCACCTGGCGCCTCATTTGGACCAGCGTTCGTGCTGGACGTGCAGACCGCGTGAGACGACGCTTCATCCAGTCCCAAACATGCTCAATGGGGAACAGATCCGGAGATCTTGCTGGCCAGGGTAGTTGACTTACACCTTCTAGAGCACGTTGGGTGGCACGGGATACATGCGGACGTGCATTGTCCTGTTGGAACAGCAAGTTCCCTTGCCGGTCTAGGAATGGTAGAACGATGGGTTCGATGACGGTTTGGATGTACCGTGCACTATTCAGTGTCCCCTCGACGATCACCAGTGGTGTACGGCCAGTGTAGGAGATCGCTCCCCACACCATGATGCCGGGTGTTGGCCCTGTGTGCCTCGGTCGTATGCAGTCCTGATTGTGGCGCTCACCTGCACGGCGCCAAACACGCATACGACCATCATTGGCACCAAGGCAGAAGCGACTCTCATCGCTGAAGACGACACGTCTCCATTCGTCCCTCCATTCACGCCTGTCGCGACACCACTGGAGGCGGGCTGCACGATGTTGGGGCGTGAGCGGAAGACGGCCTAACGGTGTGCGGGACCGTAGCCCAGCTTCATGGAGACGGTTGCGAATGGTCCTCGCCGATACCCCAGGAGCAACAGTGTCCCTAATTTGCTGGGAAGTGGCGGTGCGGTCCCCTACGGCACTGCGTAGGATCCTACGGTCTTGGCGTGCATCCGTGCGTCGCTGCGGTCCGGTCCCAGGTCGACGGGCACGTGCACCTTCCGCCGACCACTGGCGACAACATCGATGTACTGTGGAGACCTCACGCCCCACGTGTTGAGCAATTCGGCGGTACGTCCACCCGGCCTCCCGCATGCCCCCTCGCTCAAAGTCCGTCAACTGCGCATACGGTTCACGTCCACGCTGTCGCGGCATGCTACCAGTGTTAAAGACTGCGATGGAGCTCCGTATGCCACGGCAAACTGGCTGACACTGACGGCGGCGGTGTACAAATGCTGCGCAGCTAGCGCCATTCGACGGCCAACACCGCGGTTCCTGGTGTGTCCGCTGTGCCGTGCGTGTGATCATTGCTTGTACAGCCCTCTCGCATTGTCCGGAGCAAGTATGGTGGGTCTGACACACCGGTGTCAATGTGTTCTTTTTTCCATTTCCAGGAGTGTATTTAGAGTTTTCAGGTAACAGGTCTAAAATAAATTGAATTGAACTAAAGTGAACTGAGTAGAATTGTTCGAGGGTTCTGTCATCGCAACAAGGTCGTGCAAACCTGTCCGATTTCACGCGTGTCGGCTGGTCCTACGCAGCTGTGACTCCTGCTGTGTTGGAACGTGTGGACACTCTCATTCGAGGTGATCGACAGATCACAATCGAAAATTTCGCTGTATAACTGGACGTCTCTGTAGTTAGCGCTGACACAGTCGTCCACCAATTGGGTACTCATAGTTGTGTGCCCGCTGAGTTCCCTGCTGCCTAACAGAAGACCATAAAGAGCAACGAAGGACCATTTGTGCGGAATTGCTTGTGCGTTACGAGGCTGAGCGTGACAATTTTACGTGAAAATAATCACAGGCGATGAATTATAGGTTCAGCAGTTCGAACCGGACTCTGAAGGGGTTATTCTGTTTTATGTCCTGCCTCATAGTGCAATAATCAACTCTGATGTGTAGCGTACCACCCTCAGGAAATTGAAGGGATGACATCAGCGTGTCCGTCGCCACAGAAATGCAAACGAACTTCTCCTTCTCCATGACAAAACAAAGCCTCACGCAATTCTGCACACCCGAGAGGAGCTCACAAAACTTCATTGGACTGTTCTTCCTTATCTACCCTACAGCCCACATGTCGCACTTTCCGACTTCCATCTGCTTGGCCCAATGAAGTATGCACTCTGCGGGAAACAGTACGTGGACGTTGGAGAGGCTATTGATGCAGCAAGACGTTTGTTCGGACGTCGGTCAGTAGAGTGGTACCATACTCTGCCAGTATGGTGGCGTAAGGCCGTCACATTGAACGGATAATGTGATAAAAAATAGAGTTTTGTAACAGAAATTTCTGAGAATCTAAGTTTGGAGTATAGCGTTGTATGAAAACGAATCATGAGCTGCGGTAAAACGGGAAAAGAAGAGAGCTAAGGCGTCTGAAATGTGGTGCTTAGACAGATGTTGCAAAGTAGGTTAGGTGGACTGGTAAGATAAGAAATGAGGAGGTACTTCACTGTAGAGGAAGGCATAGATTGGGTTACATCCGATAAATATTGGAAGACATTCAGAGCAAGTGCTACTCTGAGATGAAGAGATTGACGCAGGAGAGAAATTCGTGGCGGGCTTCATGTGCCTCAAAGCCACCGCGTGGTATTCAATTTCGCGGTGGGCAGTGGTTATAATAGGTTCCTGCATCGTTGTATGTACACCACATAAACAATGATTTGGTTGAAAATTAAAAAACCATTGTAATTACACTCCTGGAAATGGAAAAAAGAACACATTGACACCGGTGTGTCAGACCCACCATACTTGCTCCGGACACTGCGAGAGGGGTGTACAAGCAATGATCACACGCACGGCACAGTGGACACACCAGGAACCGCGGTGTTGGCCGTCAAATGGCGCTAGCTGCGCAGCATTTGTGCACCGCCGCCGTCAGTGTCAGCCAGTTTGCCGTGGCATACGGAGCTCCATCGCAGTCTTTAACACTGGTAGCATGCCGCGACAGCGTGGACGTGAACCGTATGCGCAGTTGACGGACTTTGAGCGAGGGGGCATGCGGGAGGCCGGGTAGACGTACTGCCGAATTGCTCAACACGTGGGGCGTGAGGTCTCCACAGTACATCGATGTTGTCGCCAGTGGTCGGCGGAAGGTGCACGTGCCCGTCGACCTGGGACCGGACCGCAGCGACGCACGGATGCACGCCAAGACCATAGGATTCCACGCAGTGCCGTAGGGGACCGCACCGCCACTTCCCAGCAAATTAGGGACACTGTTGCTCCTGGGGTATCGGCGAGGACCATTCGCAACCGTCTCCATGAAGCTGGGCTACGGTCCCGCACACCGTTAGGCCGTCTTCCGCTCACGCCCCAACATCGTGCAGCCCGCCTCCAGTGGTGTCGCGACAGGCGTGAATGGAGGGACGAATGGAGACGTGTCGTCTTCAGCGATGAGAGTCGCTTCTGCCTTGGTGCCAATGATGGTCGTATGCGTGTTTGGCGCCGTGCAGGTGAGCGCCACAATCAGGACTGCATACGACCGAGGCACACAGGGCCAACACCCGGCATCATGGGGTGGGGAGCGATCTCCTACACTGGCCGTACACCACTGGTGATCGTCGAGGGGACACTGAATAGTGCACGGTACATCCAAACCGTCATCGAACCCATCGTTCTACCATTCCTAGACCGGCAAGGGAACTTGCTGTTCCAACAGGGCAATGCACGTCCGCATGTATCCTGTGCCAACCAACGTGCTCTAGAAGGTGTAAGTCAACTACCCTGGCCAGCAAGATCTCCGGATCTGTCCCCCATTGAGCATGTTTGGGACTGAATGAAGCGTCGTCTCACGCGGTCTGCACGTCCAGCACGAACGCTGGTCCAACTGAGGAGCCAGGTGGAAATGGCATGGCAAGTCGTTCCACAGGACTACATCCAGCATCACTACGATCGTCTCCATGGGAGAATAGCCGCCTGCATTGCTGCGAAAGGTGGATATACACTGTACTAGTGCCGACATTGTGCATGCTCTGTTGCCTGTGTCTATGTGCCTGTGGTTCTGTCAGTGTGATCATGTGATGTATCTGACCCCAGGAATGTGTCAATAAAGTTTCCCCTTCCTGGGACAATGAATTCACGGTGTTCTTATTTCAATTTCCAGGAGTGTATTATAACGACTCTACAAAAGGAAATGCTAACATTCAGTCCATATTACATACATGTTTAGAGCAATTTAACCATCTACATCTACATCTACATGATTACTCTGCAATTCACATTTAAGTGCTTGGCAGGGGGTTCATCGAACCGCAATCATACTATCTCTCTACCATTCCACTCCCGAAAAGCGCGCGGGAAAAACGAACACCTAAACCTTTCTGTTCGAGCTCTGATTTCTCTTATTTTATTTTGATGATCATTCCTACCTATGTAGGGTGGACTCAACAAAATATTTTCGCATTCGGAAGAGAAAGTTGATGACTGAAATTTCGTAAATAGATCTCGCCGCGACGAAAAACGTCTTTGCTTTAATGACTTCCATCCCAACTCGCGTATCATATCTGCCACACTCTCTCCTCTATTACGTGGTAATACAAAACGAGTTGCCCTTTTTTGCACCCTTTCGATGTCCTCCGTCAATCCCACCTGGTAAAGATCCCACACCGCGCAGCAATATTCTAACAGAGGACGAACGAATATAGTGTAAGCTGTCTCTTTAGTGGACTTGTTGCATCTTCTAAGTGTCCTGCCAATAAAACGCAACCTTTGGCTCGCCTTGCCCACAATATTATCTATGTGGTCTTTCCAACTGAAGTTGTTCGTAATTTTAACACCCAGGTACTTAGTTGAATTGACAGCTTTGAGAATTGAACTATTTATCGAGTAATCGAATTCCAACGGATTTCTTTTGGAACTGATGTGGACCACCTCACACTTTTCGTTATTTAGCGTCAACTGCCACCTGCCACACCATACAGCAATCTTTCCTAAATCGCTTTGCAACTGATACTAGTCTTCGGATGACTTTACTAGACGGAAAATTATAGCATCATCTGCGAACAACCTAAGAGAACTGCACAGATTGTCATCCAGGTCATTTATATAGATCAGGAAGAGCAGAGGTCCCAGGACGCTTCCCTGGGTAACACCTGATATCGCTTCAGTTTTACTCGATGATTTGCCGTCTATTCCTACGAACTGCGACCTTCCTGACAGGAAATCACGAATCCAGTCGCACAACTGAGACGATACCCCATAGGCCCGCAGCTTGATTAGAAGTCTCTTGTGGGGAACGCTGTCAAAAGCTTTCTGGAAATCTAGAAATACTGAATCAACTTGAGATCCCCTGTCGATAGCGGCCATTACTTCGTGCGAATAAAGAGCTAGCTGCGTTGCACAAGAACGATGTTTTCTGAAACCATGCTGATTACGTATCAATAGATCGTTCCCTTCGAGGTGATTCATAATGTTTGAATACAGCATATGCTCCAAAAACCTACTGCAGACCGACGTCAATGATATAGGTCTGTAGTTCGATGGATTACTGCTACTACCCTGCCGGCCGCGGTGGTCTCGCGGTTCTAGGCGCGCAGTCCGGAACCGTGCGACTGCTGCGGTCGCAGGTTCGAATCCTGCCTCGGGCATGGATGTGTGTGCTGTCCTTAGGTTAGTTAGGTTTAAGTAGTTCTAAGTTCTAGGGGACTGATGACCACAGCAGTTGAGTCCCATAGTGCTCAGAGCCATTTGAACCATTTTTTCCTACTACCCTTCTTAAACACTGGTGCGACCTGCGCAGTTTTCCAATCTGTAGGTACAGATCTATCGGTGAGGGAGCGGTTGTATATGATTGCTACGTAGGGAGCTATTGTATCAGCGTAATCAGAAAGGAACCTAATCGGTATACAATCTGGACCTGAAGACTTGCCCGTATCAAGCGATTTGAGCTGCTTCGCAACCCCTAAGGTATCTACTTCTAAGAAACACATGCTACCAGCTGTTCGTCTTTCAAATTCTGGAATATTCCATTCGTCTTCCCTGGCGAAGGAATTTCGGAAAACTGCGTTCAATAACTCCGCTTTAGCGGCGCAGTCGTCGGTAACAGTACCATCAGCACTGCGCAGCGAAGGTATTGACTGCGACTTGCCGCTTGTGTGCTTTACATACGACCAGAATTTCTTCGAATTTTCTACCAAATTTCGAGACAATGTTTCGTTGTGGAACCTATTAAAGGCATCTCGCATTGAAGTTCGTGCCAAATTTCGCGCGTCTGTAAATTTTAGCCAATCTTCGGGATTTCGCGTTCTTCTGAACTTCGCACGCTTTTTCCGTTGCCTCTGAAACAGCGTTCGGACCTGTTTTGTGTACCATGGGGATCAGTTCCATCTCTTACCAATTTATGAGGTATGAATCTCTCAATTGCTGTTGCTACTATATCTTTGAATTTGAGCCACATCTCGTCTACATTTGCATAGTCAGTTCGGAGGGAATGGAGATTGTCCCTTAGGAAGGCTTCTAGTGACACTTTATCCGCTTTTTTAAGTAAAATTATTTTTCGTTTGTTTCTGGAGGATTTGGAAGAAACGGTATTGAGCCTAGCTACAACGACCTTGTGATCACTAATCCCTGTGTCAGTCGTGGTGCTCTCTATTAGCTCTGGATTTTTTGTGGCTAAGAGGTCAAGTGTGTTTTCGCAACCATTTACAATTCGTGTGGGTTCGTGGACTAATTGCTCGAAATAATGTTCGGAGAAAGCATTTAGGACAATCTCGGAAGATGTTTTCTGCCTACCACCAGTTTTGAACAAGTATTTTTTGCCAACATATCGAGGGAAGGTTGAAGTCCCCACCAACTATAACCGTATGAGTGTGGTATTTATTTGTTACGAGACTCAAATTTTCTCTAAACTGTTCAGCAACTACATCATCGGAGTCTGGGGCTCGGTAGAAGGAGGCAATTATTAACTTAGTTCGGCTGTTCAGTATAACCTCCACCCATACCAATTCTCACGGAGTATCTACTTCGACTTCACTACAAGATAAACCACTACTGACAGACACAAACACTCCACCACCAATTCTGCCTAATCTATCTTTCCTGAACACCGTCTGAGACTTCGTAAAAATTTCTGCAGAACTTATTTCAGGCTTTAGCCAGCTTTCTGTACCTATAACCATTTCAGCTTCCGTGCTTTCTATTAGCGCTTGAAGCTCAGGGACTTTCCCAGCACAACTACAACAATTTACAACTTCAATTCCGACTGTTCCTTGATCCAAGCACGTCCTGTATTTGCCATGCACCCTTTGAGATTGCACCCCACCCCGTACTTTCCCGAGGCCTTCTAACCTAAAAAACCGCCCAGTCCATACCGCACAGCCTCCGCTACTCGTGTAGCCGCCAGCTGAGTGTAGTGAACTCCTGACCCATTCAGCGGAACCCGAAACCCCACCACCCTATGGCGCAAGTCAAGGAATCCGCAGCCAACTCGGTCGCAAAACCGTCTGAGCCTCTGATTCAGACCCTCCACCCGGCTCTGCACCAAAGGTCCGCAGTCGGTTCTCTCAACGATGCTGCAGATTGTGAGCTCTGCCTTCGTCTCGGAAGGAAGACCGGCAGCCTTCACCAAATTAGATAGCCGCTGGAATCCAGAGAGAATTTCTTCAGATCCAAAGCGACACACATCATTAGTGCCGACATGTGCCGCCACCTGCAGCTGGCTGCACCCTGTGCTCTTCATGGCATCCGGAAGGACCCTTTCCACATCAGGAATGACTCCACCCGGAATGCACACGGAGTGCACTCTGGAATTCTTCCCCTCCTTAGCCACTATATCCCTAAGGGGCTCCATCACGCGCATAACATTGGAGCTCCCAACTACCAATAAGCCCACCCTCTGCGATTGCCTGGACCTTGAAGGCTGAGAATCATCCTCTGAAACAGAGCAGGCAGCTGCATCTGGCTCAGCCAGAGACAGTACCTGAAACCTGTTTGTCAGACGCACTGAGGAGGCTTTCTGATCACCCTCTGGGGACGTCTTTCGCTGCCTGCCACGCCTTGGAACGACCTCCCAATCAACCACAGGCGAGGCCTCAGCCCCACTGCAGGCAGCAACTGGGGCAACCACAGTGGCAGACCGATCTGGGGACAGACGGGACGAGGTTGACATCCTCGTGATACCCAAGTCCGGCTCCCCACAGTGGTGCCCATTGGCAACAGCCTCAAGCTGCGTGACCGAAGTCAGCGCTGCCTGCAGCTGTGAGCGAAGGGATGCCAAGGGGGTGGCAACTGGCCCTTAACATAGACAAATGTAATGTATTGCGAATACATAGAAAGAAGGATCCTTTATTGTATGATTATATGATAGCGGAACAAACACTGGTAGCAGTTACTTCTGTAAAATACCTGGGAGTATGCATACGGAACGATCTGAAGTGGAATGATCATATAAAATTAATTGTTGGTAAGGCGGGTACCAGGTTGATATTCATTGGGAGAGTCCTTAGAAAATATAGTCCATCAACAAAGGAGGTGGCTTACAACACTTGTTCGACCTATACTTGAGTATTGCTCATCAGTGTGGGATCCGTACCAGATCGGGTTGACGTAGGAGATAGAGTAGATCCAAAGAAGAGCGGCGCGTTTCGTCACAGGGTTATTTGGTAACCGTGATAGCGTTATGGAGATGTTTAGCAAACTCAAGTGGCAGACTCTGCAAGAGAGGCGCTCTGCATCGCGGAGTAGCTTGCTCGCCAGGTTTCGAGAGGGTGCGTTTCTGGATGAGGTATCGAATATATTGCTTCCCCCTACTTATACCTCCCGAGGAGATCACGAATGTAAAATTAGAGAGATTCGAGCGCGCACGGAGGCTTTCAGACAGTCGTTCTTCCCGCGAACCATACGCGACTGGAACAGGAAAGGGAGGTAATGACAGTGGCACGTAAAGTGCCCTCCGCCACACACCGTTGGGTGGCTTGCGGAGTATAAATGTAGATGTAGATGTAGAACTCAGCCCTCATCCGAACGCAGCAATCACAGTCCCTGTCCATTCTAATCGATGTTGAACAACAGTTACTGAAACACGAGTCCGTGCCTAGATAACGCAAGGGCAACACGCAAAGAATGTATGAACTAACCTGTACAAATGCCTAATGACTGCGCTACAATCTGCCTGAATTTACGACTAACTAAAACTCGAAATTACGCCTCCTATACGAAACTCACACTCAGGGAGCACACTGGCTGTGACCAACCGACACTGGCCGTTCAAAACAAAAACAGAAGACAGACGACTACGCGAATTTACACTATTCAGGTACTAAAGCGCGATGCTACAACTCTCAAATACTATAATACGCCCGAAATTTAGGAATTAAACAATGCAAGTACTCAAAACACGCAAAGAAATTAAGAATTAATCTATGTAACAAATAAGTGAGCTAGGAGTATACGACTTGCTGCTGGCAGCTGCTTATCCAACAGCGGAAGGCAATCTGTAGTCCTCTTCTTCAGGGCAAATTATTTATTTTTTATAAAAATTAAATGGCTCTGTAGTTCCTTTGTTCAGTCCAAATTATAGAATTTTTACGGATTTGAGAGTATCTACTGTCACCCCTTTCATCTTGGCTAATTTTCTCTCGTAAGACTTTTCTGTAAGTGTTTTGTGTTTCGCATAATTTGTTAAGCTGTTTTTCAAATATAACAAGATAAATTAACCTATTTTTTGGTATTTTTCATTGTAATTAATATTCTGCAGTTCAGATAAAAACATTTAAAAATACGATGTTAATTTTAAAATATTTAAATGGTAAAAAAACCTAGGAATTCTGATACGACGAACGACAAGGGTCGGTGGGCTACATCTACTAGAAATAATAAATGTTAGAGAGGGCATTATTATCAAGAACGGAGAGGCAGTGGAAGTTGTGCTGTGAGAGGAGATGGAGTGTGTGTACGTGCAGAATCGTTGGGACGAGTTGGTACTGATACCAATATGTCAGAATTGGCAACAGTTTTGGAAACAATTGGCTTATTGGAGTCGAGTTTTCGAGATGTGTTGGATGCACTGGCGACATTCAGTGTGGGAGTGGAATTTTATGAGATTGTATAGGATTCAGTTAGCAGACGGTAAGTGAATGTGCTAAGAGAGACGGGGTGTACAGTTGAAGACTCTGAAGCGACAGGTAGAAAGTGGGTGGAGCAAATGAAAGTGACACCGGTATGAGAGAGGATGGTTCGGATCAAGGCTTGAAAGATGTGGAGAATGATTGAGAGGTGCACTTCTTATGTACGGCTGGTTAGTACTGTAGGCTTTCTGATGGGGTTCTCATGACAATTTATACCCAATAGCTAGCCCAAGTCATTTCAGTGTGTTAGTTCGTGGGGTAAGAGGGTTACAAACGGTAAGGCAAAAATCGATGCAGTGGAATAAGCGGATGTTTTGTCCTATAGTAATTGCCTGTAGTTTGAAAGAGTTTATGTCGAGGACCACGTCTCTGTAGCCAAAGAAATAAATACTCGAAACTTTGGCAATCTAAGGCAGTTAAAATGCTGTCACAAGAAACTTCCTCCGACTGTGCTTCACATGTCATCGGAAGAACAAAGCGGAGGAAATGAGCGTGTGAAAAATACTTTGCAAGAACTAGCGGTCAACAAGCGCTGAGAGATACAGACTTTTCCGTACCTGGAAGAGACACGCAAGCAAAACTTCCCGCAGTGTGGTTTCTGTGAGCATCTCAGGATGCATCCTGCCCCATTTCCGGCAAAATACTTCGCGCTATTGCCTCTGTAAAGATGCGCGTGGCTAGAAAATATCTTAATTTCTAGCAACGTATCAATCACTTCCATGACATCGGTGATACGCATCTAAGGGTCCCACAGTGTTCTAGCAGAATCACCTCGTGTGTTACGTTCCTAACATGAACATGAACGCGTTCATGCTCTATAGAGATGGGATGTTGAGAGCTGATAACACAGTTACGGCGTCGGCAGCGATCAAGATACTGTCTAGTCCAAGCAGCCTGACGAACTGAAGCGACCTCTCTCTTTCTCTCTCTCTCTCTCTCTCTCTCTCTCTCTCTCTCTCTCTGTGCGGTAAACCGTGACGTCTTCTGAGCTAGGAAGTTTGACTGTTCTGCATGGATATCAAATGCAGGTGCTTCGCAAATATGGATGATAAGTTACATTCGACTCTTCCAAAAATATTTCAGTCGCATCGGGATATTGGATTTGCACGACCGTCATTAATGTATTGTTAACGTTTGGAATTCGCTTTTGGGGAACAGACGAATGTTTTAGGAAGTGTGTAATGAGAAAAAAGGAATTTCCAAGTTCTGGTCCATCTGTTGAGCTGGGGTAGTAAGGAATCGTTCATTCTATGTATCGGTTATTATTAAGCAGTGAACTTTTTGCTTCAAGAGAAAAACGATAATTGCTCGGAAGAAGCTCCAGTAGGTTAAGTGATTTCTGAAATACTGGAGGCTGCAGAATTTAGCTGCACCACAGTATACATATATCCGCCAAAAAAAGGCGCTGAATATGAAGAAGAGTTTTACCCCGCTTCCAAGAGTGGTGCAATGATCGATGGTGAAGGCTCCGATACAGATTCTATGGCAGCGATACTGTATTTTGTCTAGTTTAGCCACTGCGATGAAAGGTCACAGCGTCATCTGATTGAGGTCTAATCAACTATTGACGTATTGTGAGCACCGTGGAGGAACGCGCTCGTCACGAGGTATGGGCCAACGTACGGAGACTGTTCATCGATTGTTTTAGTATCGAAAGAAATTATTAACATTTATAGTTGCAAACCACCGTGAGGTGCATGGCAGAAGATATTTCCAGTTGTAACACACGTTATTGTTTCCTTCCGTCCCATTCACATATTGAGCGTGGAAAGAATGATTTCTTAAACGTCTGCACACGGTGAAATTAATCTTGTCTTCGCGGTCCCTAAGTCAGTGATACGTAGGGGGTCCTGTATATTCCTAGAGTCTCTGTAAGCAGGCTTTCACTGGATAATTTGCGTTTATCTTCAAGCGTCTGCCAATTCAGTTTCTTCGACATCTCTGTGATTCTCTCCCTCGTGTCAAACAAACCTGTGATTATTCGTGATGTCCGTGCATGTATTTGTTCAGTATCCCCTGTCAGTCTCAGTTTGTACGTCTACTACACACCTGAGCAATTTTCTGGTAGGACTCGGACAAACGTGTCGTAAGCAAGCTCCTTTGTCGACTGGTTGCATTTCGCTAGCATTCTACAAATGAACCGGAGTCCCCCACCTGCTTTGCCTACGACTGGGCCTATTTGATCGTACCATTTCGTATCCCTATGGGTTTTTACATCCAGGTATTTATATGAATTGCCCTGACTCAAAATAAATGAGATTGCTTGTATTACTAAGAAATTATTTGCCTTGGAGCATTATTATGTGGTTGTAACTGTAGACTGCTTGTAGAAACAAGAGCGCAGGAGAACGAAAGCTACATTTTTCACACATTGCAGCTTTAATAAATAATGTATTAAGAATATGGTGTTGAAAACCTTGTCGTCTACGCATACAGATTGGCTCGAAATTATTGTCATTCATCTGAGCAAGTCTTAGCGGGCACAGAACAGTTGACATGGAGGGCGAGGAAAGTAAAATTCATCAAGGTATCGAATCAAAGAACCATTACCCTCAGACAACAGTTCATATCTCCGATACACAACTCCTGCCGATGAGGATCCTAGTGCTGGTGCTTACGAATTACACCCATCGTCTTCTGGGACCCAAGTCTGCCCTTTCATGGTTGCCGCTCAGTTCCGTGACCCACATAACACTGTCCTTCTGACGAAAATGGCCACATAGCCATTGACAGATTACGGCAACCATTTGTACGACAAAGCAAAATTTTATGCTGGAGCTGCTGTCTGTTTCAATAGAATTTTGCTCCATCATATACTCATCTGTCAAAGTTCATTAAAAAGAAGATGGTTCATTTACGTCCCGTTTGCAAGTATTATTCCTTTTCCCACAATTCAGTGCCCTAACAAGGCTAAGGAAAAAAATGGTGAAATGGAATCTCTTTACCTGACTATTGTTTCTGTTATAGATTTCTCACTGTCCTGATGAAGTCTGGTGGAATTTGCCGCATTGGCGTATGTACAGGGCTATTCATAAGCAACTCCGAGGTTCCATAAGACGGCAGCGCGAAAACTACAAGACATACAATAGATACAAATCAATGGGTAGAACATCTCTCTAAGTTTATAACTCACATTACAGGTGCTCAATATGGACATCGATTGGGACGTGGCGATCGTAAATACGATAGTGAAACTCTTCCCATACACGTCCCATCACGTCATCATTAATAACAGTGAGCACATTAATTATCCTTCTTGCAACTCTTCCCAATAAAGTGACAATGGAGGAAGGAAGACACGATCTTTGACGTAATCCTATTAAAAGAAATTCATCGGATCGCAGAGTATGGTGTTGCCAGGATGACGTATAGACGCTTTTTTTCTTCCGTTACAAATTGCAACTTAAACATCTTCTTATAAAGGTTAGGTTTTTGCTTGTTTTTGAAATGTGTATTTTGCGAACCTTCTTACTGCGTGAAAAAAGTGAAAAAAGAGAGAAAAAAGAAAATAGGTAAAATAAAGTTGCTTCTGCACGGCACAGTTCCGACAAGCGCCCCCTGTTGTGGACTTCCTAATGCCTTCTACACTACGATGTCTCAGTTAGGCGAATGAAGATCAGTCCTGCACTACTTTGCAAGATGCGTTTACTGGCATGAATAGTCATGTGGCTGTCATAATGGATGATATTGCATAGCTTAGTGGAATGGACCAATTATCATCAGTTATCTTTGTACTGTGGCACTGTCTTGTAATGCACAGAGTACTTAGTATTTGGTCTCTGATTTTAAGGATGATTTGATAATGCGCTAAGGCTGAGAAACTAGTCGTCAATAAAGAAAATTAATATTTCTACTTCGACGGTTTACTGCAATTTTATTGCATAATTTGGTAAACATGGAGTGACAATGGAAGCCTCTGAAGAAGAGGAAAGTCATGATGGGATGGACTTCCGATCCAATGATGAGGCTGCTCGGCATTCACGAATGTCTGTAAGAAAATTTTGACGAGCACTTTCTTGTTGCAAAATAAAGTTTCCACTGCGTTATTGTAATTGTGGCATAAGCCGATGTTGTATCATGTCCAGGTAGACCAAACTAGTCATAGTTTCCACCGCAAAGAAAAATGGTCCACAGACATTTGAAGAGGACTCGGCACAAAAGACGTTACTTGGTGAATCACAACTGCGTTCCACAATCAAGTGTGGTGGTTATGCCCTCCAGACAAGTAAGTTATGAGAATTCACCTTCACAGACGCATGAAACGTGGCTTCCTCATCGTCAACCGTCTTCTATCAAAAGTTGTCTTCCTCCAGTACAAGCTTCAAGTCACTGCAAAAGTGAGAGCAGCCGGCCGCGGTGGCCGTGCGGTTCTAAGCGCTGCAGTCCGGAACCGCGGGACTGCTACGGTCGCAGGTTCGAATCCTGCCTCAGGCATGGATGTGTGTGATGTCCTTAGGTTAGTTAGGTTTAATTAGTTCTAAGTTCTAGGGGACTGATGACCTAAGATGTTAAGTCCCATAGTGCTCAGAGCCATTTGAAAAGTGAGAACAAAGTTCATCTCCCCGAGTAGTCAGCGCATGCAACAGATGTAGCCGGTATGGTTTTAGACGCAGACGTTTAGGTAGAATTTGCCAGACAGTTGACTACGGTATCTGCAGTTCCTTACTCAAGTGTGTCGTCGACTTCTTTGGGCTCCTCACTAGCGGTTCCTGTACTCGATACAACTTTCAGTCTGGAACCGCGTGACCGCTACAGTCGCAGGTTCGAATCCTGCCTCGGGCATGGATGTTTGTGATGTCCTTAGGTTAGTTAGGTTTAAGTAGTTCTAAGTTCTAGGGGACTGATGACCTCAGCTGTTAAGTCCCATAGTGCTCAGAGCCATTTGAACCATTTCGACGCATCTTCTCTGCTGACGGTCCGGGTTCCTGTTTTCTTCGCGCCACGTGAAGCTGCCTCTCTAATGGAATGTTGTCTGTCGCGAGTCGTCGTTTACTCGTCAGAGCTAAACGTGTGTTGCGAGAGATGCAAGCTGCACAGTCTGACACCCGTGTGGCGAAACTTGATTAATGAAGGGCCATCATTTTCACGGTAAAATGGATATTTAGTAACAGAATGTAGGAACAAACAATGATAATGAAGTTTATTAATGACCGAAGTAAAATTCATGTGTATGTTCTTCAAAACAATCGTGTGGTAAATTATCCATACTCCTGAGAACTGAAAGAACAGAAAACGTGTCGTTCAAACATTTCAGAATATCTACATTTAGCTCCTCGATAAAATATTTTACGAGGGGCGTTCATTAAGTAATTGAATTCTTTTTTCTCGGCCAATTTCGGTTGGAAATATGTGTAATTTGTTGTGGAACATCGTGGAATATTCCCGCTTCGGCTGCTACAGTTTCATGCACTTCCGATAGGTGGCGGCGCTATACCTAGACTTCAAAATGGTGTCTGTAACGGAAGTGCATTTCAAGGAGAGATTTGTCATTGAGTTTCTTTTGGCGGGAAACCAGAGCACCGCAAATATTCATAGGCGCTTGCACAATGTCTACAGAGACGTGGCAGCGAACAAGAGCGCGGTGAGTCGTTGCGTGAGGCATATCTCATCGTAGCAACAAGGTCGCAAATACCTGTCCAGTCTCCTGCGTGCCGGCCGGCCACACAAAGGTGTGACTCCTGTAAAGTTGGAACATGGCCACAAAAATACAAATCAATTTCTTACCCTCCGTGGCAACGCAAGGGCTCACAGAAGTCTGCGCACCCGAGAGGTGCTCACAAAACTTCATTGGACTGTTCTTCCACATTCACGCTACAGCCCGGACCCCGCACCTTCCACCCTCCATCTGTTTCGCCCTATGAAGGATGCACTCAGCGGGAAGCAGTACGTGGACGATTATTGATTCAGCAAGACATCGGCTCCGACGTCGACCAGTTGAGTGGTACCATGTGGCCATACACATCCTCCCGGTAATGTTGCTTAAAGCCGACACATTGAACGGAGATTATGCTGAAAATTTGTTTTTTGTAGCCAAAAGGCTGGGAAACAATTTGGTATGGTGTACTGAAATCCTGAATAAAGTCAACCTGCTTTCAGGAAAAAATGAGTCACATTACTTGCTTAAGCCCCTCGTACTTACGAACACGTCAAACAATAAATGGAAGAAAGTAAACAGTGCCTTCTTACTTTATAATTTGTATCTTACGTTCCTTCTAACATCGAGAATTACACTACTGGCCATTAAAATTGCTACACCACGAAGATGACATCCTACAGACGCGAAATTTAACCGACAGGAAGAAGATGCTGTGATATGCAAATGATTAGCTTTTCAGAGCATTCACACAAGGTTGGCACCGGTGGCGACACCTACAACGTGCTGACATGAGGAAAGTTTCCAACCGATTTCTCATACACAAACAGCAGTTGACCGGCGCTGCCTGGTGAAACGTTGTTGTGATGTCTCGTGTAAGGAGCAGAAATGCGTACCATCACTTTTTCGACTTTGATAAAGGTCAGATTGTAGCCTATCGCGATTGCGGTTTATCGTATCGCGACATTGCTGCTCGCGTTCGTCGATATCCAATGACTGTTAGCAGAATATGGAATCGGTGGGTTCAGGAGGGTAATGCGAAACGCTGTGCTGGATCCCAACGGCCTCGTATCACTAGCAGTCGAGATGACAGGCATCTTATCCGCATGGCTGTAACGGATCGTGCAGCCACGTCTCGATCCCTGAGTCAACAGATCGGGACGTTTGCAAGACAACAACCACATGCACGAACAGCACGACGACGTTTGCACCAGCATGGACTATCAGCTCGGAGACCGTGGCTTCGGTTATCCTTGACGCTACATCACAGACTGGAGCGCCTGCGATGGTGTACTCAACGACGAACCTGGGTGCACGAATGGCAAAACGTAATTTTTTCGGATGAATCCAGGTTCTGTTTACAGCATCACGATGGTCGCATCCGTGTTTGGTGACATCGTGGTGAACGCACATTGGAAGCGTGTATTCGTCATCGCCATACTGACGTATCACTCGGCGTGATGGTATGGGGTGCCATTGGTTACTCGTCTCGGTCACCTCTTGTTCGCATTGACGGCACTTTGAACAGTGGACATTACATTTCGGATGTGTTACGACCCGTGCGTGACTCTACCCTTCATTTGATCCCTGCAAAACCCTACATTTCAGCAGGATAATGCACGGCCCTGTACGGGCCTTTCCGGATACAGAAAATGTTCGACTGCTGCCCTGGCCAGCACATTCTCCAGATCTCTCACCAATTGAAAACGTCTGGTCAATGGTGGCCGAGCAACTGGCTCGTCACAATACCCCAGTCACTACTCTTGATGAACTGTGGTATCGTGTTGAAGCTGCATGGGCAGCTGTACCTGTACACGCCATCCAAGCTCTGTTTGACTCAAAACCCAGGCGTATCAAGGCCGTTATTACGGCCAGAGGTGGTTGTTGTGGGTACTGATTTCTCAGGATCTCTGCACCCAAATTGCGTGAAAATGTAATCACATGTCAGTTCTAGTACAATGTATATTTGTCCAATGAATACCCGTTTATCATCAGCATTTCTTCTTGGTGTTGCAATTTTAATGTCCAGTAGTGTAGCTTGCCCATTAAACAGATCTGGCTTTTTGACTGTTGACGTAATTTTCATTAAAAACACTTGTTCTCTTTTACCCTTATTTATGCATATTTAGACTTTGTCTTGTCGAGGTACCTTGATTTCACATACATCGTGTTTTTTGTGGAAAACATCAATAGGAAAAATACCAAGCCGCCAAGCAATATTTTCAGTGTCACGAAAACAAAGCAAACATTAAAATAAAAATTAAGATGACTCAAAGACGCAAAATAGATTAACAAACTGAGTGAGCTCGACTAGAATAGGTTCACTTCCGATATTCCCATATTTCTGTACATGCGTAGTCTGCAATGTACTGAAGATTTTAGAACTTTACGCTCGGTACAGTCAGCTGTTCAGTGGCAAGCACATGACGCGCACTCACATCGAGTAGTCTATTTTAACAGAAAGTCGCTCATTCGAAAGGGGTTTACGTTGAAGAATATAATGAGCAGACAAGAACTAGGAGCTACAAGCATAACTGAACAGATCAATGAGTATAGAAATAAGTGGAGAGATCGTGTCACAAGACTGAATGAAAACAGAATTCCTGAAATAATGATGAATAATCGTACAATAGAGAAATGATCAACAAGTTGACAAAGAAACAGGTGAGGAGCTCTAATACTCGTAGAAACTATCAACAACAAGAAAGGCACCGACGAAGAGGACGTAACTGGCAAATGACTAACATCTGAAGAAAGAAGAACAATAAACATAAAAAACCTGTTCACCGCAGGAAACATAAATGTCGCTTCTCGTAAAGAGAGTAACTGGCACTTTCGCCGTACATGCAATAAATGTAAACGCTTCGTTTTTGTTTCTGTTTTAACATCAGAATTATGTCAGCCACTACATCCGACGTACTCCTCTTGAGAGATTCAACAACTGTATTGATATTCAAGATAATTCTCTTCTATTGTTACATATAAATTGCACATTTTAATTAGATTCCATGTTTCGATCACTGTTTAACAGAAAGTCGCTCATTCGAAAGGGGCTTACGTTGAAGAATATAATGAGCAGACAAGAACTAGGAGCTACAAGCATAACTGAACAGATCAATGAGTATAGACCTTCGGACCTAAAACAAAATAAAATTAAATATGTACCATTCCTATTTTACAATAAGTTGAAAAGAAAGCAATGGTACATAAATGTAGAATTTATCTGAGTAGTTGCGTCAACAACCCATCTTCTCTACTCAGAATCACATATCAGAGTACTGTGTTTTTCAATTGCAGTCAGTGTTTGAAATAGGTATCTGTTGCAGGTAGGGGAGTGTAGGTGGAGGGGGAAGGGGAATGGAGTGGGGCTGATAGGGGGGAGGGAAAGATGCAAGGAGGGGGTGGCGTGGATGTCACGGATTTAACAAGAGAGATCGTGCTAAAATTATGGAACGTATAATAACATAAATATTCTCTTTAAAACGGTAACAATGTAGAACAATGGGTATGTAAATTGTAAACGGCATAAAACAGTAAAATTATAAAGTTGAGTGAGGGGGATTGAGAGTGGGCAAAGAAGGCAAGGGAAAATGGATGGTTATTGGGATTATGGGTTTAACAAGAGAGGGACTAATGCTAAAATTACATGAAGCCAGTTATGTAAAAAAAACCTTCTCTTAAAACACCAGAATGCGTGCATAAAACTGTAAAATGGGATAAATAGGAGGTTATAAATTAGAAATAAAATAGCAAAAACTGAATTGTATTTCAAGACATATAAAGAGTGAAACTCTGAAAGAATAAAATCGTAAGGTCTTACTCCGGAAGTAAGAAATAAAAATTGTACAAAATCTCAGTCCTCTTTGCCCCACTTTATAACTTTACTATTTCATTCCGTTCACATTTCACATACTCTTTATTCTACACTGTTACTGTTTTAACGAGAATTTTTATGTAATTATGTGATTATAAGTTCTATAACTTTAGCACAACCTCTCTTGTTAAAGTCCTGACATCCACACCAACCCCCCTCCCTCGCCTGCTTCCTTTCCCCTCCCCCACTCAGGCTCACACCATCCCCCCTCTCCCCTCCCCTACCTCCAACATATACCTGTTTATAACATTGACTTCAGATAAATAACACAGTACTCTGATACGTGGTTCTGAGTAGACAAGACGGGTTGCTGACGCAAGTACCTGCGAAAATTCTACATTTATGTACAGCTCTTTTCTTCTCTATTTCTTGTAAGATATTAGTAGTACATATTTAATTTTATTTTGTTTTATATCTGAAGATCATCCTGAGTGATCGAAACATGTAATCAAACTAAAGCTGTCCTACTGAGACGGAACCATAATTGAGAATTATCTTAAACTACTTTAATATTCGAGACTTTATTTACACACCGACCAATCTGACATGTAAATGTTTACAAACACATTTCGAGTAAGCATGAGGGACAGAAAATTCGCTAGCAAAGACATAGTGACGATGGCTCTGAGCACTATGGGACTTAACTTCTGTGGTCATCAGTCCCCTAGAACTTAGAACTACTTGAACCTAACTAACCTAAGGACATCACACACATCCATGCCCGAGGCAGGATTCGAACCTGCGACTGTAGCAGCAGCGCGGTTCCCGACTGAAACGCCTACAACCGCTCGGCCACAGCCCGGCAGACATAGTGACGTATGGATGTGCGTGATGCAGGGAATGCTCACTATTCGTAAAGAGCTACAAACCGCAGCAAGATTTGGTCTCCCAGTTTTGTAGCAGACTACTATATCGCGAGGCAAACAAGCAGTGCTCTGTACTTCCTACACGCGCACGGCTTTTCCGAGTAGCAGTGTGGCAATAGCGCCACACCACGGTTGTCATGCCTGCCTTACGAAACTCTGGGGGAACTGTTGCCCGTGACTTGGTAGAACTGAGGTAGACAAGTGAATCACGGGGATCGCCGGAGCGGACAATGAGAATGCTGCTCTTTCTTCACGTCGTTCTTGCGGCTCCGATATCGCAGGATGATGGACGGCGATTTCCGCGGAAATGACGGACCGCGTCCGTCGGTGTGGACAACGTTCCGCGTGGGTGTTCTGCGCCGACGTTCTGCTCCACGAATACGCCAAGTTTTGGTTTAGAAAAAAGAGAGAGTAGTTGTTTTCATGGCTCCTAAAATGGCGGGGAGTATTGATCTCGGGGTGGTAAGCTGTTTAGTATACAAAAAGTGAGCGTTTTACACCTTTATTTTTCCTCAGCGGCGTTAAATAATATACACAATAATAAGGAATAAAGTTACCGAAAATAACAGTAATTTAATTGACACAGAGCTATTTAATCAGAAAAATATTTCAGATTATTGCTTGTGAATACATCAGAAAATATTTCCCCTTTTTCTTATTTTCAATTTTTGGTAAATAAGGATTCTTAAACATTTAAAACTTTGCTCTAGAGATACTCAGAAAACTATTAACATTTATTCTGCCTCCTAGTAAAACAGAAGTTAGAATAACCACCATCTGATGACACACTAGAAAAATTTAACGAAACTTTTGAGATTCCGAAAACAGTTCACTCAGACAATGTTTTTTGTTCAGTAAGAAAATGACTGTTCTATAAGTTAACAAGTTTTAACACAATGAATCACAAAAGATCAAGAAACAAATACATTTGATTAACAGATTTAAAGTAGAATTCAGAGGGAGATCAAAATAAATACAGCAGCCAACATAAGATTACTGGCTTGAGCTCAGCCCATACATCAAGCAGTTGCTCGATTCAGCATAGACTCTCAGACACGCACAGCATACACAGTCAAATCATATAACAGAAATAAATTACAGTTTGCACGTGGCCGTTGATCTTGGCATAGTAAACTTAAACCAATGGGCAACTGCGCTTTAAAAATAAGCCGCGCGGGATTAGCCGAACGGTCTAGGGCGCTGCAGCCATGGACTGTGCGGCTGCTCCCGGCGGAGGTTCGAGTCCTCCCTCGGGCCTGGGTGTGTGTGTTTGTCCTTAGGATAATTTAGGTTAAGTAGTGTGTAAGCTTAGGGACTGATGACCTTAGCAGTTAAGTCTCATAAGATTTCACAAACTTTTTTTTTTTTTTTTTTTTTTTTTTTAAGAGACAATTGAAGATACAAGTGCTTTATAATAGTTTTAACACCTACGCATTCAGAATAAAATACACATGCAATTTTGACGAGTCAGTATTAACGCTTGCCGACCTGTGTGGCCGTGCGGTTCTAGGCGCTTCAGTCTGGAATCGCGTGACCGCTACGGTCGCAGGTTCGAATCCTCCCTCGGGCATGGATGTGTGTGATGTCCTTAGGTTAGTTAGGTTTAAGTAGTTCTAAGTTCTAGGGGACTGATGACCACAGATGTTAAGTCCCGTAGTGCTCAGAGCCATTTGAACCATTTATTAACGCTTAGTCAGGTAATAGTAGAAGTAGAACTGTGCAGAATGTGAGCCCTTTTACTACAGTGTGAAGGATAACTCGGTCATGTTCTGGTTACCAGGGATGCTGATATATTTTAAGAAGGCAGGCGAAAGTTAGACCAAGCTATGCACGAGAATCCAAAACAAATTTCGGTGAGAAGGGCTCAGTAAAAGAACAGAATTAATTGTTGCCATACCTGCTGAGTTTGGGAATCTTGTCTGTGGAATAATTATTTATGTGTATTTTCTGCTACAGCCATTTTTAGTTTTTTTATGTTTAATTTAACACAATATAACGTGTTTGGAGCATGTTCTGCCTATGTGCAGACGTTTATGCATAAAAGTAAAGTGTCTCAAACTAAATTAAAATAGAACGTTTTGTTTATTGTTCAATGCTGGAGTGACTCTTGGGACTCCCTCCAAATACTTCAACAGCCACTCCAACAGTTAACAACAAACAAGAAGTTCTATGTCAATTAGTTAGATTCATGTTCCATGGATCATTTTGCACGATAGATCTTAATGATGTGGAACGAGTCATTTTGCATTCACATCGATAACTAATAGGCGTATATCGTAACATTCAGAAAATTTCTAAGGTTTTTTTATTACAGTAATAGAAATTCTTCTATGGAATAGAAGGAATTGGCAAGAAGAGACTTTTTCAGTTTGTTTACAAATTTTACTTTGTTGTCTGTCAGGCATTTTATGTTATTGGGTAAGCGATCAAAAATTTATGTCACAGCATTGTGCACCTTAAAGTGAAGCAGTAAATGTCATTTTTCCTTCTGGCATTGTAATTATGTACAACATTGTTCCTTTTGAACTGTAGTGGATTGTTTACAGTAAACTTCGTGAGGGAATATACACTGTGAAGAACTAGTCAGATTGCCTAATTCCTTAAAAAGATGTCTACAAGGCGATCGTGGCTGAGCACCACGTATTATTCTTACAGCACGTTTTTAAGCAAAGATGACTTTCTTTGTCAAAGATGAGTTACTCCAGAACATTATTCCATATGACACCACTGAGTGGAAGTATGCTTGTCAACTTAATGATTTGCCTCTTCGCAAGATTTGCCATGATCCTAAGCGCACATGTGGCCGACTAATGTGTTCTAGGAGTTCCAAAATGTGTTTTTTCCCCATTTAAATTGTTATCAATATGGGCGCCTAGGAATTTTGAAGTTTCCACTCTTTTTATTATTTCCTCACCATGTGTTACGCTTATCATAGCTAAGATATCCTAGAGGTCCAGAACTGAATATATTGTGTCTTTTTAAAATTGAGGCTGAGACCAGTGGCATTCTTAATAGAGCCCGCATCTCGTGGTCGTGCGGTAGCGTTCTCGCTTCCCACGCTCGGGTTCCCGGGTTCGATTCCCGGCGGGGTCAGGGATTTTCTCTGCCTCGTGATGGCTGGGTGTTGTGTGCTGTCCTCAGGTTAGTTAGGTTTAAGTAGTTCTAAGTTCTAGGGGACTTATGACCACAGCAGTTGAGTCCCATAGTGCTCAGAGCCATTTGAACCAATTCTTAATAGAGTTTAAGACAATTTACTTTTAAGTAACAATTTTCTGTTTGCATAAACGCCTGAAGATTGGCAGAATATGCTCAAAAAGTGTTGCAATATGTTAAATTAAACATAAGACAAATAAAAAAGGGCGGCAGAAAATACAAATAAATAAAAGACTAAGAATTTTCAAGAATCACATGCAATACTTAATCACAAGCAAGATTAGGTGCTCAACATTACTTCCTCCACTAGATGTTGGTGAAATAAGGAATGCTGGCAAGACCACATCCGTCAAGCAAGTCAGCAGAAATGGGAACCGTGCTGACTCAGAAAATGTAGCCCATGGCCATGAGGGCAGGGCGAAGCTTTGATTCTCCAAATGACATAGGGACACTCATCACGCTAAATGCTCGCCAACTACAACACGGGGACCAGACCAATGTCCTCGACGAGCGACCCTGATAGCTTCCGGAACAGCCAGCAAGACAAAGCCTTCAAGAAAGCTGCGCATGCAATTAAATCCCTTCAAAGAGAAACAAGCCTGCCCGTCTTAGGATTCCGTGGAAGCATTCAGAAAGAAATGACCCGCCGGAAACAAAATGAGTGTATGCACGGCTCAGGGCACTTGTAAGCAGTTCAGTCGGAATTGGTGGTCTATTCGTAAGGGCGAGTCTGGTGACTGTAAGGTCGCGCGGTCAAATCCCAGTCAGCGTCCGGAATTTTTCAGTATGCCTTTAAGCCAGTCTTCACCTCTCAGTGATGTGTAGATATCGCAGGAACGACACGTGGTTTGGATACCGCCTGAAACGGCAGGATTACTTCGGTAAGTTAAGGGCGGCCAAGTCGCCTCAGTGGCGTCCATTTCAAAAATTTGCAAACAGGCGGCTGAACATCCTTCTTGGAGAATGCCCAGCCAATCATGCCACAAGAATTTACTGACTAAGCAATTCAACTACGTCTTTTCCTCTGTTGTGCCTCACTTCATTGTGCCCGCCCTCTGGGGGGTAGTGTCTTTGATTTGCAATGCAAACGTCCTCGTTTCGGGTTCTAAACCCGCCACCCCTTGAATTTTGAATAATAATAAGCATTGATGGCCGAAGAGTTTTGAGGGAGGGGACTGACAAGGGGAGGTGACCGTGAGAAAAAGATTGAATGGCCAACGAAAGGATAACGTTCTACGAGTCTACGAGTCGAGGGGGGGGGGGGGGGGGGGGTGCAATGACAGAAGATCGAACATGGTAGGATCTCGTATTTTTGGGTTACCGGGAGACAACAACACATTGCGAACAGTTCCTGAAATTTCCTCTACATCTACATCTACATCTACATCACTACTCTGCAATTCACATTTAAGTGCTTGGCAGGGGGTTCATCGAACCACAATCATACTATCTCTCTACCATTCCACTCCCGAACAGCGCGCGGGAAAAACGAACACCTAAACCTTTCTGTTCGAGCTCTGATTTCTCTTATTTTATTTTGATGATCATTCCTACCTATGTAGGGTGGACTCAACAAAATATTTTCGCATTCGGAAGAGAAAGTTGGTGACTTAAATTTCGTAAATAGATCTCGCCGCGACGAAAAACGTCTTTGCTTTAATGACTTCCATCCCAACTCGCGTATCATATCTGCCAACCTCTCTCCCCTATTACGTGACAATACAAAACGAGCTGCCATTTTTTGCACCCTTCGATGTCCTCCGTCAATCCCACCTGGTAAGTATCCCACACCGCGCAGCAATATTCTAACAGAGGACGAACGAGTGTAGTGTAAGCTGTCTCTTTAGTGGACTTGTTGCATCTTCTAAGTGTCCTGCCAATGAAACGCAACCTTTGACCCGCCTTCCCCACAATATTATCTATGTAGTCTTTCCAACTGAAGTTGTTCGTGATTTTAACACTCAGAAGCTTAGTTGAATTGACAGCCTTGAGAATTATACTATTTATCAAGTAATTGAATTCCAACGGATTTTTTTTTTTATCTCATGTGGATCACCTCACACTTTTCGTTATTTAGCGTCAACTGCCACCTGCCACACCATATAGCAATCTTTTCTAAATCGCTTTGCAACTGATACTGGTCTTCGGATGACCTTACTAGACGGTAAATTACAGCATCATCTGCGAACAACCTAAGAGAACTGCTCAGATTGTCACCCAGGTCATTTACTCGTATATAGATCAGGAACAGCAGAGGTCCCAAGACGCTTCCATAGGGAACACCTGATATCACTTCAGTTATACTTGATGATTTGCCGTCTATTACTACGAACTGCGACCTTCCTGACAGGAAATCACGAATCCAGTCGCACAACTGAGACGATACCCCATAGGCCCGCAGCTTGATTAGAAGTCGCTTTTGGGGAACGGTGTCAAAAGCTTTCCGGAAATCCAGAAATGCGGAATCAACCTGAGATCCCCTGTCGATAGCGGCCATTACTTCGTGCGTTGCACAAGAACGATGTTTTCTGAAACCATGCTGATTACGTATCAATAGATACCTTCGAGGTGATTCATAATGTTTGAATACAGTATATGCTCCAAAACCCTACTGCAAACCGACGTCAATGATATAGGTCTGTAGTTTGATGGACTACTCCTACTACCCTTCTTAAACACTGGTGCGACCTGCGCAATTTTCCAATTTGTAGGTACAAAAATGGTTCAAATGGCTCTGAGCACTATGGGATTCAACTGCTGAGGTCATTAGTCCCCTAGAACTTAGAACTAGTTAAACCTAACTAACCTAAGGACATCACAAACATCCATGCCCGAGGCAGGATTCGAACCTGCGACCGTAGCGGTCTTGCGGTTCCAGACTGCAGCGCCTTTAACCGCACGGCCACTTCGGCCGGCCTTGTAGGTACAGATCTATCGGTGAGTGAGCGGTTGTATATGATTGCTAAGTAGGGAGCTATTGTATCAGCGTAATCTGAAAGGAACCTAATCGGTATACAATATGGACCTGAAGACTTGCCCGTATCAAGCGATTTGAGCTGCTTCGCAACCCCTAAGGTATCTACTTCTAAGAAACTCATGCTAGCAGCTGTTCGTCTTTCAAATTCTGGAATATTCCATTCGTCTTCCCTGGTGAAGGAATTTCGGAAAAATGCGTTCAATAACTGCGCTTTAGCGGCACAGTCGTCGGTAACAGTACCATCGGCACTGCGCAGCGAAGGTATTGACTGCGTCTTGCCGCTTGTGTACTTTACATACGACCAGAATTTCTTCGAATTTTCTACCAAATTTCGAGACAATGTTTCGTTGTGGAACCTATTAAAGGCATCTCGCACGAAGTTCGTGCCAAATTTCGCGCGTCTGTAAATTTTAGCCAATCTTCGGGATTTCGCGTTCTTCTGACCTTCGCATGCTTTTTCCGTTGCCTCTGAAACAGCGTTCGGACCTGTTTTGTGTACCATGGGGGATCAGTTCCATCTCTTACCAATTTATGAGGTATGAATCTCTCAATTGCTGTTGCTACTATATCTTTGAATTTGAGCCACATCTCGTCTACATTTGCATAGTTCGGAAGGAATGGAGATTGTCTCTTAGGAAGGCTTCTAGTGACACTTTATCCGCTTTTTTAAATAAAATTATTTTGCGTTTGTTTCTGGTGGATTTGGAAGAAACGGTATTGAGCCTAGCTACAACGACCTTGTGATCACTAATCCCTGTATCAGTATGATGCTCTCTATTAGCTCTGGATTTTTTGTGGCTAAGAGGTCAAGTGTGTTTTCGCAACCATTTACAATTCGTGTGGGTTCGTGGACTAACTGCTCGAAATAATGTTCGGAGAAAGCATTTAGGACAATCTCGGAAGATGTTTTCTGCCTACCACCGGTTTTGAACAAGTATTTTTTGCCAACATATCGAGGGAAGTTTGAAGTCCCCACCAACTATAACCGTATGAGTGTGGTATTTATTTGTTACGAGACTCAAATTTTCTCTAAACTGTTCAGCAACTACATCATCGGAGTCTGGGGGTCGGTAGAAGGAGCCAATTATTAACTTAGTTCGGCTGTTAAGTATAACCTCCACCCATACTAATTCGCACTGAGTATCTACTTCGACTTCACTACAAGACAAACCACTACTGACAGACACAAACACTCCACCACCAATTCTGCCTAATCTATCTTTCCTGAACACCGTCTGCACAGCACAGCATTAGCGCATATACTTTTTGAGAAAAGGCTTCTAGTAACATAAAAAAAAGCGAAACAGAGAATATGAGGTTCAAAGGTTTTCTTCTCATACTTCAACACGTAATAAGCTTACCTCAGTTTTAAAATCCTCCATACTGATACTCCTCGTCCTCCAGGTGTCTCTTTTCTCCTCTTCGAATCTGCCTGGCCTGTATTTGCAGGTAAGACACTGAAGAAAAAATATAGGAGGTCCATTTAAAAAAACATAAGTTTGTGTTAAAAAATACATATGCTTTCGTTTTAGAATGTTTCCAAATATGTACATTCATGGGCCCCAGCCCTACATTGATACCGGTGAAAGTCGTTTTCCAATAGCTGTTATTGTTCCAGAGATATTTTGGGTGAACAAGATAGCTGGGACACCCTGTATAAATCAGGGTATGCAAGAAACCAGAATGTGGGCTTAACTGCATTCATAACAGTTTCTGGTAATGAGTGTTTGTGAGAATACGTTTCATTTATGTTGCTGAAATTACACCAATAGTCTTTCGGACACAGGCTGTGGATTGGTGTTTGCTCAGTGCATAGTTTCTTGAAAAAATTGCCCACACATTGCCTCTAAATTAGGTGTGTCTCTCCTAATAGCTCTCCCATAAAATAACTGAAGAGAATCAGTTTCTTTCAGAGTAATCCTGCCTTTTCCTTCTAGTGGTTTTCCATCCTCAAGTACTTCACCTTTCTTCTCTTTTAGCAAGCAACGAAGCCTACCACCAAGCCTCTTTTGGATGTGGCCAACACATTCCAGCTTTTCTGTTGTTGTATTTTACGGATTTTTATCTGTTACAGC
This sequence comes from Schistocerca americana, assembly GCF_021461395.2. NCBI lineage: Eukaryota > Metazoa > Arthropoda > Insecta > Orthoptera > Acrididae > Schistocerca > Schistocerca americana. The sequence continues at coordinate 409,826,146 of NC_060121.1, read as the reverse complement.
TTTGAACGAAGAGAAGTCCCCATCATCAAGGTATTTAGTATATCTAACACCATTACTGGTCCTCAGATCTGGAGAACAGCCTCACAACTGCTGTAGCCTCCATGCCCCCACTTGAGCCACTATAATTTATAGAGCATGTTACTGCATGCTTTTCTTACCACAGTCTCACTGTCTTCATTGTTGGACATTTTCCTTGTTGCACACTGGTGGCAGTATTTAGACATAATTTCTAAATCTAAAACTTTACCTGAGTCGTTACCAATAACAGGTGTCACTCCATACAGATATGTGTAACCCCTTTTCATCCAGGTCCTATCTACAGACACACACAGGTCAGTAACATTGTAGGAGATACACTGTCATGAATATCTACCACAGGATCTATTTCTTTTTGGTTTACTTCCACCAGTTCCTCCAATGCTTTCTTCCTAGAAACTTCGGCAGTATCGCATACAACATCAGATAGTTCTTTATTTATTTCTTCAGACCTTGCACAAGGTGGAGGCATGTTCAGAAAATCACACAATAAATTACCTGCTTCCCTGCCCAGTCCAAGGCATCTCAGAGGACATGCTAACATAAAATTGCTTCCATAGGTACCAGTGTCAGTCTTTTTGGAGGAGGAAAATGAAAATTCATAGCCACACGAATTACAAATTAATTTAAAATCACAAGCTATTCCCATTCTTCTCTCCTCAACAACAATCATGCATTCCGCATGTTTACAGCTAATACATGAACATGAAAACTTTATAGCCTGGCAGAGAAGCTCTAAATTAATAAGTTTGAATCCAGTGGAATCCATATCAACATCATTCACGCACCTGTACAATTCTCTTGTCCAAAGTTTCGAGGCTGAAGCTGCGAACTTACGTTCTTCATTTCAATCTGCTTTCTCTTTTTTGTTGGCAAACCGATTTCCATGAAACCTCCCTTTCCTAAACACTGTTTTTCCACTACCCATTATACATAAATCTTGACTTCCTCGTAAAGGTTTCCAAATTCAACCTTCCACCTGCTATTATTTGTTAGTATTGTCAGAACGTAAATAAACCACATGCAAGAAAGTTTTCAGGCAAAGATATAGATGTCAGCCAAGGACATAGATTTCCACCAAAGATATCGAAAGAAAATAGCCTTCACACTGACAAAAATTCCGTTGAAGCAAGTACATTCCGAAACGTCGGAAAAGGTGGCAGTGGCAACCAGTGCAGAATTAATCAGTTTAACAATTTAAAAGCATTTCTAAAGCTACTATCACGATAAAATTCCCTTTCAACATAGATTAAACTGTGTAGATAAAAAATAATATTTTTGAAAAATTGAATTTTTGGACCAAAATCCACCACATCCCCTCTTAAAGGAAGGAATAATTTATTGTTGAGAAGAAGACATGTAAGTTTATTGGGATGCATCAACGTCTTGAAAGTGCACTTATGAAACAGCGACATCACTGGAATATGAATATCCACATATACAAATGTAGGGGAAGGGGTTGTGAGATTAAGACTGTACCTCATGTCGGGTTGGCTGTTGTATAGAGACACTGCCTACTGGTACATGATACGTAGATTTCTTTTCTTAAGATTTCTTATGGCTGTTCTTAGTTTTCAGATAGTGTAGTTATAAGTTTATGTGTATTTCGTCCACAGCAATGGAGTGTTTTGGGACAACAGACTACTGAGTATATTGGATTTATGTCCTCGCTAAAGGTGTGGATGGACGTTGATGTACGATTAAGATAGTGTATGTTGAGGTAGTCCAACATCAGGGTACTTTTGGACGAAATGATAGTTTGATGGAGATATTTTTTCAGTTTTTTATATGAGGATGAAAAGTGTGTAGTACTGTGAGGTAAGCGAGATTTTTTGGCTCATAATGAGCGACAAGGATGACCTAAGGTCAAAACAGTACGAGTTAAACTGTTCAGACGAACATCAGCCTACAGCAATCCTAGTGTCAGCAACAATATGCAAACTTTGTGTGGACATTGCAGTGTAATATTTTTTGCGTATTTGTTTATTTAGAACTCAGCAAAGAGAGGATGTATGAGAGAAGTAAGATGACATTGAGACAGAGTGGCGACAGACACGAAAATAGTGCCTGCAAAGTTAACATGGATAAAAGGGAGGACATAACTAAAGAGCTGAGTGCACTAACGAGCAAGTATGTAACAACTACAGTTTCTATGACATCATGCGCACTACTGCTTAAAGTTGCCTGCAATGCTGATGACGATTTTAAATTTTAATGGCATAATTTTGATTGAGATATTGTTTACAAGCAGAGAATGTGATATGGAAAAGACTTGAGAGGGAAGAGCCTGGTGGCACAAGAACATAACATAAACAGATGTACCAGAAGAAAAAAACCGTGGTATTGAGTCCAGATACAACTACATAACAAGGAGGAGGGACAGAATAATTTGCCAAAATAGGAAAAACCGCAGAAACTGTAGTTTGATTATATGAATCACTGGTGATGGTCCCTTTATTTAATCAATATTAACCATACATTTGCTTGATGAAATATAACTAACTGGGATACTGCGTACATGCAACTACTTACGCTTTGTTGACCATATGGAATGGGGTGAGGAGAGGAGAACTACAGTAGTACTAATCATCTAACAATAACCCATTAACCATGTAGCAACATTTATATGAATACGCTGAGGTGACGAAAGTCACGAGATACCTCCTAATAACGCGCCGAACCTCCTTTTCCCCGGCGTTGTGTAGCAGTTTGACGTGGCATGGACTCAACAAGTCGTTGGAAGCCCCTGCAGAAATACTGAGCTATGTTGCCTCTCTAGCCATCCACAACTGCGAAAGTGCTGCCAGTGCAGGATGTTGTGCACGAACTGACCTCTCGATTACGTCCCATAAACGTTACGTGGAATTCATGTTGGGCGATCTTGGTGGCCAAATCATTCGCTCAAATTGTCCAGAATATTTTTGAAACCAGTCGTGAACCATTATGGAATTTTTTTGAAATTTTTTGTAAGTTCCTATGGGACCAAACTGCTGAGGTCATCAGTCCCTAGGCTTACACACTACTTAGTCTAACTGAAACTAACTCACACGAAGGACAACACACACATCATGTCGGAGAGAGGACTCGACCCTCCGACAGGGGGAGCCGCGCGAACCGTTTCAAGGCGCCTAGACCACGCGCCTTCTCCGCGCTGCGAACAATTATGGCCCGATGACACGATATTGTTGTTTGGGAACATGGAGTGCATGAATGGCTGCAAGTGGTCTCCAGGTAGCGGAACATTTTCAGCCAATAATCGGTTCAGTTGAGCCAGAGGACCCAATACACTCCATGTAAACATAGGCCACAACATGATAACGCCGCCACCAGCTTGCGCTGTGGACCTGGGAATACTGAATTACCCAGCGATTTCCGGAATGGAACGTCCCATGCGTTAGCTTCAACTACTATTCTGTGTTCAGAGTCTGAAAATTCCCCCCATGCGGCCATAATCACGTCGGAAACCTTTTCACACCAATCACCTGAGTTCAAATGACAGCTCCGTTAATGCACTGCTCTTTTACATCTTGTGTACACGATACTAGCGCCATCTGTATAAGTGCATATCGCTATCAGCTCAGTGTCTAACGAACGTTCATGATCTGATATGAAAGATAATGATATGCCATAGCGGCAATAATTTGTCAAGTATACTGCTTACATAATAACGTCCATATGATTGTAATGGACGTTAATATGTAAGCAGTATACTTGATGCACCGGGTGATAAAAAAGTCAGTATAAATTTGAAAACCGAAAAAATCACGGAATAATGTAGATAGAGAGGTACAAATTGACACACATGCTTGGAATGACATGGGGTTTTATTAGAACCAAAAAAATAAAAACGTTCAAAAAATGTCCTACATCTGATCAGAATAGCAATAATTAGCATAACAAAGTAAGACAAAGCAAAGATGATGTTCTTTACAGGAAATGCTCAATATGTCCACCATCATTCCTCAACAATAGCTGTAGTCGAGGAATAATGTTGTGAAGAGCACTGTAAAGCAAGTCCTGAGTTATGGTGAGGCATTGGTGTCGGTTGTTGTCTTTCAGCATCCCTAGAGATGTCGGTCGATCACGATACACTTGCGACTTCAGGTAACCCGAAAGCCAATAATCGCACGGACTGAGGTCTGGGGACCTGGGAGGCCAAGCATGACGAAAGTGGCGGCTGAACACACGATCATCACCAAACGACGCGCGCAAGAGATCTTTCACGCGTCTAGCAATACTTTGGTTTTTTTGTTCTAATAAAACCCTATGTCATTCCAAGCATGTGTGTCAATTTTTACCTCTTTATCTACATTATTACGTGGTTTATTAAGTTTTCAAATTTATACTTACTTTTTGATCACCAAGTACATGATTGTAATTGCACAGAAACCAGGTGGCAGTTATAAGAGTCGAGGGGCATGAAAGGGAAGCAGTGGTTGGGAAGAGAGTGAGACAGGGTTGTAGCCTATCCCCGATGTTATTCAATCTGTATATTGAGCGAGCAGTACAGGAAACAAAATAAAAATTCGGAGTTGGAATTACAATCCATCGAGAAGAAATAAAAACTTTGAGGTTCGCCGATGACATTGTAATTCTGTCAGAAACAGCAAAGGACCTGGAAAAGCAGCTGAACGGAATGGACAGTGACTTGAAAGGAGGATATAAGATGAACATTAACAAAAGCAAATGAGGATAATGGAATGTAGTCGAATTAAATCAGGTGATGCTACGGGAATCAGATTAGGAAGTGAGACGCTTAAAGCAGTAAATGAGTTTTGCTATTTGGGGAGCAAAATAACTGATGATGGTCGAAGTAGAGAGGATATAAAATGTAGACTGGCAATGGCAAGGAAAGCGTTTCTGAAGAAGAGAAATTTGATAACATCGAGTATAGATTTAAGTGTCAGGAAGTCGTTTCTGAAAGTATTTGTATGGAGTGTAGCCATGTATGGAAGTGGAACAAGGACGATAAATAGTCTAGACAAGAAGAGAATAGAAGCTTTCGAAATGTGGTGGTACAGAAGAATGCTGAAGATTAGATGTGTAGATCACATAACTAATGAGGAGGTACTGAATAGAATTGGGGCACAACTTGACTAGAAGAAGGGATTGGTTGGTAGGGCATATTCTGAGGCATCAAGTGATCACCAATTTAGTATTGGAGGGCAGCGTGGAGGGTAAAAATCGCAGAGGGAGACCAAGAGATGAATACACTAAACAGATTCAGAAGGTTGTAGGTTGCAGTAGGTAGTGGGAGATGAAGAACCTTGCACAGGACAGAGTAGCATGGAGAGCTGCATCAAACCAGTCTGTGGACTGAAGACCACACCAACACCACAATGATTGTAATAATGAAAGTAAGGTACTAGATGTTAACTCTTTTGTAAATTTACACAGAATGATTGTGCTATGTAATGTTGCGTTATTTAATTTTCTTTAGCGTCCCTGTAGCATTACTTACGTGAACAAAGGGACGTTTAATTCTAGGATTATGTAATTATATAAAGCCGTCCAAAGTAACTTTAAAGATCTTAAAAAATATGTTGTGAATGTTGTTGTATTTGGATAAGGTTTATAATGGATTCGGTTTGGGCGATTGTGCAGAGTCATGAGCGTAGAGTGGGGACGCGGCAGCAACTTGGACAGAGGGTGTGGTGCGCCCGGACCACATGGTGCCGGCGGGCACGAACCCTTCTGGAAGTTGGGTGGCAACACTGAAGATGGCAGCCAGTTACAGCGGCTCGGACACTTTCCCCGTCGGTGGAAGAATGAAAGGCAGAAAGGCAGGCCGTGTGACGGAGTGTTCCAGGGGTCTGGAGTCGGAGCACAACAGAGACGTGGCTTTCCCTTCAAAAGACGGCCGTGCCGAGACCCAGGATGTCGCAGTGCTGATCTTTACATTGGCAACCCCTTGCGCTAAGAGTGTCGTGATTACTTATCGTGACTACCCTGTACAGTAGGAAATGAACATTTTCTCTACAGCCATTCTTATATAGAGGGACTACGTTAAAATGAGGAACTGACACATCTTCCTTCCTGGTGGGAGATTTACTCTATAGCCAGTCTGTTCCACTTCGCAGTACCGTGCTACATGGTCACTGGTCAGTTGGGCTCTTAGGGAAGGACTGACGTAGCATACAGAAAAGTTACAACAACGTTTGGTTAAAGTAAAAGCAAGGGTGGTAACATTAAGGGTGCAATGAGAATTCCACTGTTAAATGCAGAGCGGAGAGTGGATCGGTGTAAATAGTACTATGAAGGTTCTATGAGGAGAGAACATGCTTGATTGATAGAAAAAGAAACAGGACTCGACAGAGAAGATAAAGGAATCTACTATTGGAATCAGAGTTTAAAAGAGCTCTGGAAGGCTTAAGATAAAATAAGGCAGAAGGGACGTACAACATTTCATCGGAATTTCTAAAACCATCGAGGAAGTGCCAACAAAACGACTATTCACTTTAGTGTGTACAATTTGTGACACTGGCGATATACCATCAGACTTCTGGAAAAACATCATCCACACAATTCTGAAGATTGCAAGAACCGACCAGTGCGAGAATTATCGTACAATAAGCTTAACAGCCCATGAGTCCAAGCTGCTGACAGGAATAGCATACAGGAGAATGGAAAAGAAAATTGAAGATTTGTTAGGTGACGATCAGTCTGGTTTCAGGAAAGGTATTGGACCAGAGAGGCAGTTCTGACCTTGCGGTTGACAATGGAAGCAAGACTGAAGAAAAGTCAAGACACGTTCATAGGACTGGTCGACTTGTACAAAGCTTTCGGGAGCATAAAATGGTGCAAGATGTTAGAAATTTTGATAAAAATAGATAAATATAAGCTATAGGGAAAGAGGTGTAATATACAGTATGTACAAGAACCAGAACAGTAAGAGTGGAAGACCAAGAACGAAGTGCTCGGATTAAAAAGGGTGTAAGATGGGGATGTAGTCTTTCGTCCCTACTGTTCAATACATATTTCGAAGAAGCAATGACGGACATAAAAGGAAGATTGAAGAATGGGATTAAAATTCAGGGTGATAGGACATCAATGATAAGGCTCGCTGATGACATTACTGTCATCAGTGAAAGTGAAGAAGATTTACAGGCTCTGATTAATGGAATGGAATGAACAATCTAATGCGTACAGAATATGGATTGAGAGTAAATGGAAGAAAGACGAAAGTAATGAGAAGTAGGAGGAATGAGAACTGCGAGAAACTTAACATCGGAAATGAGGATCACGAAGTAGACGAAGTTAAGAAAATTTGCTACTAAGGAGCAAAATAACTCTTGATGGATGGAGCAAAAACAGACAAAGAAGACTGGCACTGACAAAGGTGGCATTCCTGGCCAAGAGAAGTCTACAAGTATCAAACAAAGGCCTTGATTTGAGAAAGAAATTTCTGAGAATGTACATTTGGAGCACAGCATTGTATGGTGGTGAAACATTGACTGTGGAAAAAACGGAACAGAGCAGAAGCATTTGAGATGTGGTGCTACAGGAGAATGTTGAAAACCAGATGGGCTTATAAGGTAAGGAATGAGGTTCTCCGCAGAAGCTGTGAGGAGAGGAATATATGGATAAGAAGAAGAGACAGGATGATAGAACATCTGTTAAGTCACCAGGGAGCTGCAGAGGATGAAAACTGATGAGGAAGACAGAGATTGAGGTACATCCAGCAAATAACTGACTGGGGTAAACACTTTGGCCACTTTTTCTCTACGAGTAATGTGGCCACGTTTCTCCATCGGACACCATGTCGGTGTTAGCGGTACACGGATGTAACTATCAAACTGAAAGAAACAACATTTGTCGGACAAAAGACGTTGTCTGAACTTTGATATGGTGAAAAAGTATTACTCTACGTGTAAGTGAGATAACGAGAATAATATAAATGACTTCCATTACATAAGACGATTGAAAATCGAAGTAGTTTTTAGTAAAAAATAACGGATCAAGCTTCCTCTGTCAAATTCACTGACTACAAAGATGGTTCACATTAGCACTAGTTTAATCATTTACTTGCAGACACCAGTACTGATCAGGGCAAAAAACAATGCAATGACGCTTTTCTCTCACTGGTCACTTTACCTTATCTTCTCTCACCTGTCCGGAGTGTTTTGCGATGACGTTTGTTTTTCAGGACAAACGGGATTCAGTTACTGAAAGCCGTTCATAATAGCTCTAAACAACAACATGCCCAATTTTGAGAATTCGTTTACTTTCACATTTAGTGGTTCAGCGATGAGCTTAAGTTCCACTCAAGTGAGTAAGTGAAACGCCACAACGTAAGAATATGGGGAGCACTGCATCCACACACCACAGTCAAGAGTATCTAAAACTTTAGGGATTTTGGCCGCAGAATACGCAATTACACAAATGAAGCAGTATTGTGAAGCTTACGCAGTTCTGTAGGACTAAGGGCAAGAGTCGTTTGCGGTCGTGAGTTTGGCTGAACTTTCAGTTTGCGCGCGTTCGAGGGAACGTGGAATGCGAAGTAATTTGCTAACGTGAAGGTATCGCAAAGAGTTTCTTTTATTGCGGTCAAGAATTTTTGTGGTTCACCAAGGCTGGATTTTCGGCGGCGACTATTCACAAAAATGAGTTCAAGAACGCCTGCTTTACTTCTCTTTCATCATTTACAGTGGAGACCTAGTTAATCCTGTGAAACTTCATTATAGATGGCCATGCAACTGTTTATTTTTATTCTCAGTGCTACCGGTTTAGATCAGTAGACCATTATCAACCCGAAGGAAAGCGTAACGAGCTTGTAACTGCAACATTTTAAGTTAACAACTTCAATGTAGGTAGAAAAACATAGCTTGTGTTAGAACAAATAAACTGCAAAAGACACAGATATGTAGGAGACGCACACAAGACAATCATACATTTCAAACTGAAGAAAATTGTAACGGATTTGTTTCTCTTACATATCTGTGTCTTTTGGAAATTATTTATTGTAACACAAGCTATGTTTTTTTACCTACATAGAAGTTGAAGTTGTTCACTTCAAATTTTGTAGTGACAACCTGGTTACGCTTTGCTTCGGCTTGATAATGGTCTACTCATCGAAACCGGTACAACTGAGCATAAAAATAAACAGCTGATAGTGGCCTACAATGAAGTTTCACAGTCATTTGACAGCTGTAAAGCCCCACCTCATCACAAATCTAAAACCTAGTTAAGTGATGAAGAGAGTTATTAGCTCTAAGAGTGGCTGGAATCAGTCAATAAATGAACTCGGCACTGGACAAAATGACAGTGAAACAGTTTCTCCATTATAGATTATTTACAGTATCTGTTTGCAATAACACTGAATCTTGTGCGTAATTTCTTTTATTTTATGGGCACTGTAATACTATTTGATACTGAAGCTGCAAGGGGACGAAAATGACATATGAAGGTGGTTATTAATTCTGGCCAAGGAAAAAATCTTGGTATCTCCTGGTGAAGTTGAAATAATTACGGGGCCAGTTGGAGGGGCTGTTAACTCTGCCACGCATGTGTTAGGAGAGCTCTGAATCTTGCTTGAAAATGGAAGTTGTTACCAAACTGAAGGAAAGGGATCTGAATTTCTTCACGTATCGTCTCTTGCTAATTGAGGAGAGGTTCAGGCCTAATATGTGGAATAAGCTCATACACAGAACTTGACTAGCAGGAATAGACCGTACTGGAACTGCCGGAACGAACGTTTCAGTCGTTTTAAAATTTCAGAAAACTGAGCACTATTCCTTGAAATATCTGTAATTTTCAGAATTGTATTTAATTGTATTCGTATTTAATTATAATTAATAATCACCGAACATGCATTTGTCGTTCGGATGTTAATTATTGTCATCGTACTGCAAGTGTCCATTTCTTTATCTCGTGAGATATTGATTTTACTGATAAAAGCAGTTTTTTTGCTGCTTTGACCGTCTTCTTAGTACCTTGATTATCTTCCAATAAGTTGCTTTTAAAAGAGCCATTCACTTGCGTGAGAAACCTTCACTACTCATGCATCACGAAACAAAAAATAGTTATAGAAGTATTTGGTTCATAATGCACTGTCACAGTTGAAACATTTTATCGAAGACAAATACGAATAATCAGCACATGGCATGAGCAAATATCGAACTCTAGTATATATTTATTATTCGCCAATTCATCCGGGCTACCCTCGGGACGACGGGCTATGATGCGTCAATTGCAGACTCTACAGCGTATTTCAGGAGGAATAGTAAATACACTACCATTACAATTGCTGCACCAAGAAGAAATGCAGATGATAAACGGGTATTCATCGGACAAATATATTATACTAGAACTGACATGTGATTACATTTTCACGCAATTTGGATGCATAGATCCTGAGAAATCAGTACCCAGAACAATCACCTCTGGCCGTAATAACGGCCTTGGTACGCCTGGGCATTGACTCAAACACAACTTCGATGGCGTGTACAGGTACAGCTGCCCATGCAGCTTCAACGCGATACCACAGTTCATCAAGAGTAGTGGCTGGCGTATTGTGACCAGCCAGTTGCTCGGCCACCATTGAGCAGACGTTTTCAATTGGTGAGAGATCTGGAGAATGTGCTGGCCAGGGCAGCAATCGAACATTTTCTGTATCCAGAAAGGCCCGTACAGGACCTGCAACATGCGGTCGCACATTATCCTGCCGAAATATAGGGTTTCGCAGGACTCGAATGAAGGGTAGAGCCACGGGTCGTAACACATCTGAAATGTAACGTCCACTGTTCAAAGTGCTGTCAATGCGAACAAGAGGTGACCGAGACGTGTAACCAGTGACACCCCATACCATCACGCCGGGTGATACGCCAGTATGGCGATGACGAATACACGTTTCCAATGTGCGTTCACCGGGATGTCGCCAAACACGGATGCGACCATTATGATGCTGTAAACACAACCTGATTTCATCCGAAAAAATGACGTTTTGCCATTCGTGCACCCAGGTTCGTCGTTGAGTACACCATCGCAGGCGCTCCTGTCTGTGATGCAGCGTCAAGGGTAACCGCAGCCACAGTCTCCGAGCTGATAGTCCATGCTGCTGCAAACGTCGTCGATCTGTTAGTGCAGATGGTTGTTGTCTTACAAACGTCCCCATCTGTTGACTCAGGGATCGAGACGTGGCTGCACGATCCGTTACAGACATGCGGATAAGATGCCTGTCATCTCGACTGCTAGTGATACGAGGCCGTTGGGATCCAGCACGGCGTTCCGTATTACCCTCCTGAACCCACCGATTCCATATTCTGCTAACAGTCATTGGATCTCGACCAACGTGAGCAGCAATCTCGGGATACGATAGACCACAATGGCGATAGGCTACAATCCGACCTTTATCAAAGTCGGAAACGCGATGGTACGCATTTCTCCTCCTTACTCGAGGCATCACAACAACGTTTCACCAGGCAACGCCGGTCAACTGCTGTTTGTGTATGAGAAATCGGCTGGAAACTTTCCTCATGTCAGCATGTTGTAGGTGTCGCCACCGGCGCCAACCTTGTGTGAATGCTCTGAAAAGCTAATCATTTGCATATCATAGCATCTTCTTCCCGTCGGTTTAATTTCGCGTCTGTAGCACGTCATCTTCGTGGTGTAGCAATTTTAATGGCCAGTAGTGTACTTTAGGAAGTGGGACTACAGAGCAATTCGATAAAACTACCCGTGTAACATGTGTCTAGTTTTTGTTAGTTGCAGAGGTACAGCTGTTAGAATGTAACCCAAACCAATACTCAGAGAGAGAGATGCAAAGGCACATGATTAATTCAAAGTTAATTTTCATATACTCTTCCTTCTTCTTCGTTGCACTTTAGAATTCTCTTGACAACGCCGTGGGAAGTCTTCTACGGTCGTCTTTCCGTTGTTTCATGTGGGCAGCAGTGTTGACAATGCGAGTGATCAATTCGTATCTTATGTTTACTTTTTCTTTGTAGACTCCTTTCAATCACCCAGGCAGGAAAAAATCTAAATGGCTGGTTCCGACGACCTACGTGACCAAGAAGCGTACCCATTTCTGCCATACACTAGAAATGTTAAATTTCGACAATGTGTCGACTAGAATATGCAGGAGTCCCGTCGTGCTAAAATAACATACCCGTCCTTGCTGCCAAAAGAAACTCATCCACTTTAAGAAAATCTAGATAACAAGGCCTTGAAATATTATGCGGTAACACTCCAGGTCCAGTCAACAGATTGTCTATCATGCCACACCATACACAGAGGTGACTAAAGTCATAGGATAGCGATATGCACATATACAGATGGCGCTAGTATTGAGTACACAAGATGTGTAAAAGGGCAGTGCAGTAACGGAGCTGTCATTTGTACTCAGGTAATTCATGTGAAAAGGTTTCCGACGTGATTACGGCTATACGACGAGAATTATCAGACTTTGAATGCCGAATAGTAGTTGGAGCGAGACGCTTGGAACATTCCATTTCGGAACTCGTTAGGTAATTCAATATTCCGAGATCCACAGTGTCAAGAGCGTGCCGAGAATACAAAATTTCTGTTATTACCTCTCATCACAGAAAACAGTGGCAGATGGCCTTCACTTATCGACCGAGAGCAGCGGCATTTTCGTAGAGTTATCATTGCTAACAGACAAGCTACACTGCATGAAATAACCGCAAAAATCAATGTCGGACGTACGACGAACACACCCGTTAGGACAGAGGGTCGAAATTGGGCGTTAAGGGGGTATGGCAGTAGACGACCGATGCGAGTGCCTTTGCTAACAGTCCGAAATCGCCTGCAGCGCCTCTCTTGGACTCGTTACAATGTAGATTGGACCCTAGACGACTAGAAAACCATGGCTTGACTAGATGAGTCCCAATTTCAGTTGGTAAGAACTGATTGCAGGTTCGAGTGTGGCGCAGACTCGACGAAAGTTGTCAACAAGGCACTGGGCAAGCTGCTAGTGGCTCCATAATGGTGTGGATTGTGTTTACATGGGATGGACTGGGTCCTCTGGTCCAACTGAACCACTCATAGTTGGAAACGGCTACCTGGAGACCATTTGCAGACATACATGGACTTCGTGGAATTTTCGTGACGACAATGCACCATGTCACCGGGCTACAATTGTTTCCAATTTGTTTGAAGAATATCCTGGACAATTCGAGCGACTGATTTGGCCACCCATATCGCCCGACATGAATCCTATCGAACATTTATGGGACATAATAGAGAGGTCAGTTCGTGCGCAAATCCTGTACCGGCAACACTTTCGCAGTTATGGACGGCTATAGAGACAGTACGGCTCAGTATTATTGTTGAGTCCATACCACGTCGAGTTTCTGCACTACGCCGGGAAACAGGAGGTCCGACACGATATTAGGATGTATCTCATGTACAATTGAGTGTACATTCACAGTGAAGTGTCTTTGAAACCGTGTCTCCACAAAGGAATGTGTGTTTTCGTCGGAATACTGATGTGAAGATGTGACTTCCTAGTCTTACTAATAGCATCACGAGTGAAAGTGATTTGATCAGTGTGATTCCTCAGCGATTTACCACTAGCCAACGACAACATTTCAACCATTTACCTTCATCTCCTTCTAGAAGATGTTGAATCCGTTGCAGATAATAAGGACATAGCCCCGGGACACGTGATGTCCGCCATGCTCGTGTATGTGCAACACCGACGTGTAAAATAAAAAAAAATGGTTCAAATGGCTCTGAGCACTATGGGACTCAACATCTTAGGTCATAAGTCCCCTAGAACTTAGAACTACTTAAACCTAACTAACCTAAGGACATCACACACACCCATGCCCGAGGCAGGATTCGAACCTGCGACCGTAGTAGTCCCGCGGTTCCGGACTCCAGCGCCAGAACCGCACGGCCACCGCGGCCGGCCCTACGTGTAAAAATTCTGCACGTGCTTGTTGAAGCGTTATGCTCTGCCAACTGGAAAACGTCTTCCATTGCATCCACACTCCGTTCAATTGCACGATCAAGTGGTTTATGGCTACTGGGCGCTGCACCAGTCTCATTAGCTTCGCAGCAGCCGAGTTTCCATTAAAAAATCTTTATACTAATACCATATCAGCATATTCGGCATTTGTAAATACGCATGGCACATTTAAACGATGCAGTAGAATTGACTTAAAAATCACAATCAGAGCTGAAAAATTCAAGTATGTAAAGTCAAGCACAGCTTCACAACTTGAACCTCAAAACAAAAATGATAATCGACAAATAAATTCGTAGCAAGCGGAGGACCAACATGCGAAATGAAAACTGACCTCTCTAACCAGTTGTATCTTTGTAGCCTGTAAAGGTTGTGCGCTTTAACGTGGAACGTTTTATTCGAACAAATTTATCAGTACCACTTCCTACAATATTTACTATTCCTCCTGGAACATCCCTGTCAGCCGCGCCATAGTTTAGCCTGCCGTCGTCATGGCAGCTTAAACAACTAACAAGGGGGCGCACGAATTTTCGCGTGTCGATTTGACTCACACTGATAGGCTGTGCCGGCCGGGGTGGCCGAACGGTTCTAGGCGCTACAGTCTGGAACCGCGCGACCGCTACGGTCGCAGGTTCGAATCCTGCCTCGGGCATGGGTGTGTGTGATGTCCTCAGGTTAGTTAGGTTTAAGTAGTTCTAAGTTATATGGGACTGATGACCTCAGAAGTTAAGTCCCATAGTGCTCAGAGCCATTTGAACCATTTGATAGGCTGTGCAGGCCATGATCACAACTTCAACGTATGTAAATAACAAGACGCAACTCCAACCGCTTTCGAGAAATTTCGAGTCTGAACATTTTACACGTGCTTACATGCTTCGTATGGCCACTCGTAATCAACGATTTCGCAGCCAAGAGAGTAAGCGCTCAGTTTTATACGCGCGAGATGTGTGGATCGAATCTCGCTTCCGGTATTATTTTTTTTATTTCATTCCCAGGTAATTCTAACAACAGATAAAGGTGCTACGTCGCGAAATTATATGATGACCGAGCACCGCTTACGACTGTCACCCAAGTCCGTTTTGCAATAGACGTACTGAAAAAACCATGCACATGTAATGATCGGCGTTCATTACAAGTGCTGTACGTCGCAATAACTATTGTTTCCCATGTTTCTGTGATTTGTGTCGTCCTGATTCGTACAGTGCTCCATAGGTTACGCATTATACCTGCCACCCATGTAGATAAAATAATATAAATCAAATGACTATACTGATTTGATTGAAAGTTCTTGTGTATCGATTTTTTTCCAATCTCATTACGAAGTTGCCCACCCGGTTGGCCGTGCGGTCTAACGCACGGCATTCTGGGCGGGAAGGAGCACCTGGTCCCCGGCACGAATCCGCCCTGCGGATTTGTGTCGAGGTCCGGTGAACCGGCCAGTCTGAGGATGGTTTTTAGGCGGTTTTCCATCTGCCTCGGCGAATGCGGGTTAGTTCCCCTTATTCCGCCTCAGTTACTCTATGTCGGCGATTGCTGCGCAAACAAGTTCTCCATGTACGCGTACACCACCATTACTCTATCACGGAAACATAGGGGTTACACTCTGGTGTGAGACGTTCCCTGGGGGGGTCCACAGGGGGCCGAACCGCACAATAACCCTGGGTTCGGTGTGGGCGGCGGAGGGGTGAAGTGGACTGCGGTAGTCGTCGTGGGGTTGTGGACCACTGCGGCTGCGGCGGGGACGGAGCCTCTCCGTCGTTTCTAGGTCCCCGTTAACATACAATACAATACAATACAATACATTACGAAAATGTTTTCTTCTTTATTTTCCGGATAAAAGTTATGAAAGTAATAAATTAAATCATTCAGTAATGATAGATTGCACAGTCATAATAAGTACGTCGGAAGTACAAAAAGAATTGCCGGTAGCGACATTCCATCAGTAGACCTCGCGCTCTTGAAACTAAACGCTTCAACGCAGTCGAAAAAATGGCTCTGAGCACTATGGGTCTTAACTTCTAAGGTCATCAGTCCCCTAGAACTTAGAACTACTTAAAACTAACTAACCTAAGGACATTACACACATCCATGCCCGAGGCAGGATTCGAACCTTCGACCGTAGCGGTCGCGCGGTTCCAGACTGTAGCGCCTAGAACCGCTCGGCCACTCCTGCCGGCTACACAGTCGACTGTGATTACTTGAGCCTTAGCAACTACACAATTTCGAAACTTGATTTTCTCGAAAAGGGTTGCGTGTTGTGTTTTCCTGTTTACATAAGTTAAAGTCGTAGTCGTACCCTATACATCTTGTCAGTACGAATCAAATCGGTGAAGTGAAGTACGGTGTCCTTGTAAGCAAACAGCGTCAACTCTTAGTGCAATCGGACATCCTACTCATTCAAAATCCAGCATAAAAATTCGTTCCCTTTCAATACATCTGGGATTCTTGCTTCCTTTGCGTCACAGGGTTATTTGGTAGGCGTGATAGCGTTACGGAGATGTTTAATAAACTCAAGTGGCAGACTCTGCAAGAGAGAGGCTCTGCATCGCGGTGTAGCTTGCTGTCCAGGTTTCGAGAAGGTGCGTTTCTGGATGAGGTATCGAATATATTGCTTCCCCCTACTTATACCTCCCGAGGAGATCACGAATGTAAAATTAGAGAGATTCGAGCGCGCACGGAGGCTTTCCGGCAGTCGTTCTTCCCGCGAACCATACACGGCTGGAACAGGAAAGGTAGGTAATGACTGTGTCACGTAAAGTGCCCTCCGCCACACACCGGTGGGTGGCTTGCGGAGTGTAAATGTAGATTTAGATGTAGATGGTGAAACACGTCAGTTTATTCAACACTCGGTTACTTGCGCTAATGCCTCTGTCAACACGTGCCGCTGTGTGCCAGGTCCCCTGACGTCATGCGCTGTGTGGCAGGTAGCGGCGTTGGTCGAGGAATCTACATAGTCGTAGGCGTGCACGCTGCGAAGCTTGGTACCACGCAGCCGAGCAGTTGCGATTAGGCCTACTGTGGTTGAGTGGATCCTGCCAAGGAGTAGTCACAAGGTTAGATACACCTAACCACTCCACGACAGAAACTTTCAACGATCGAGGGATTACATTCAAGTTTACGACAGTATTCTTCGAAATAATCCTATCTTCGTCAAGGTACAGAGACCTAAAACGTAAGGAGCTCGAGTACGTAAGTAGAAATTATACGTGCTAGATCGTGATTCATTGCGAAGCATCTAAGGACGTGCAACATGGCCAGACACCAGTGCGGCTCTGTTTAGGACCTTTACGTGCTGGTTTACGAAAAATACGGAAGCAGACAAAAAATTCTGCGAATGAACGAAGGAATATTTGATCACCACGAAGGTGTTGGTTACAAAAATATATCCGTAGCCATCACGACACTCTTCGCAGGTACACTCACTTTCGAAATACTAAGACAATGTTTATGCGGACGGTTCTCAGAATATATAGTCCTGCTACCATATTTCCTAATGCTATGAATGACGATTGTAACTTCTTTGTTGCTACTTTTTAAACTATGTAAGTGTCTGTCTGGTGACACTTTATGCTTGTTGGGGATAGTGTGTAGCCATCAGTTGTAACTGTGTGAAACTTCCGAATTTGGAGTTCGTATGTGTATAGCTGTACACGCTTTATAAAATATCTGTGAAGCCTACAGATCTCATCATCTAGATGTGATTACTGTATAAACTTCATGTGCATCCTTTCTATTTGGATTTCTAATGTAAAACATTTATACAATCTTTTAATTGTACAATTTCGGTATATATGTTAACCAAATCAACATTCACATATAACTATGCAATATTCTTGCATAATGACTAAACAGGTCACTGAAAATAAAGTGTGCCTATCCACTGCTATGAGCACCAGTACTTTTGGCCTAACGACAATCATTAACACATATATGAAATAAACACATACAGCAGCTAGATGTAATCTGAATCTGTGCAAAATGAATTAACACTCACAGTTCCCTAAACACTCTAGATAATGTATGAACCTGGTCCTGCGGGCCGGCCGGAGTGGCCGAGCGGTTCTAGGCGCTACAGTCTGGAATCGCGCGACCGCTACGGTCGCAGGTTCGAATCCTGCCTCGGCATGGATGTGTGTGATGTCCTTAGGTTGGTTAGGTTTAAGTAGTTCTAAGTTCTAGGGGACTGATGACCTCGGAAGTTAAGTCCCATAGTGCTGAGAGTCATTTGAACCATCTGAATTACCTGTGCAATAACAGAAATATAGCTATACCATGCAATACAAATCTTGTCATTTGCAACAAGATGAGCTTGAAGAAGTCACAGTGCTTTCCAAATTATGTAAATAAATCTCGCTAAAGTAAAATGTTTGCAAGCCAAGTGCCAGTAAATCACATATTACTAATCGGATCACGTGAGCTCCAATATGTGTCCGGATAATCTTATTTTGGAAACTTTTTGAATATGCAGGTGGAATGTGAAGGACCAGTAACGGATAACTTGAACAATATTTTGGTTTAATTGCACATTATTTACCGGAATTATACATTGAAGAGCCAAAGAAGCTGGTACACCTGCCTAATATAATCTAGGGCCCCGTGAGCGCAAAGAAGTGCCGGAAAATGAAGTGGCATGGACACGACTAATGTCTGAAGTAGTGCTGGAGGGAACTGACACCATGAATCCTGCAGGACTGTCCGTAAATTCGTAAGAGTACGAGGGAGTCGAGATCTCTTCTGAAGAGCACATTGCAAGGCATCCCAGATATGCTCAATAATATTGTTGTCTGGCGAGTTTGGTGCCCAGCGGAAGTGTTTAAAGTTAGAGGAGTCTTCCTGGAGCCACTCTGTAGCAATTTTAGACGTGTATGATGTTGCATTGTCCTGCTGGAATTACCCAAGCCCGTCCGTCGGAATGCACAATGAACATGAATGGATGCAGGTGATCAGGCAGGATGCTTACTTACGCGTCACCTGTCAGAGTCGTATCTGGACGTATCAGGAGTCCCATAGCACTCCAAATGCATATGCCGTGCAACCAACTTGAGCAGTCCCATGCTGACATGCAGGGTCCATGGATTCATGAGGTTGTCTCCATACCTGTACACGTCCATCCGCTCGATATAATTTGAAACGAGACTCGTCCGACCAGGTAACATGTTTCCAGTCATCAACAGTCCAATATCGGTTTTGACGGGCCGAGGCGAGGCGTAAAGCTTTGTATCGTGCAGTCAACAATGGTACACGAGTGGGCCTTCGGTTCCGAAAGCCCATATCGCTGATGTTTCGTTGAACGGTTCGGACGCTGACACTTGTTGATGGCCGAGCATTGAAATGTGCAGCCATTTGCGGAAGGGTTGCTCTCCTGTCACTTTCCACGGTTCTCTTCACTCGCCGTTGGTTTCGTTCTTGCGGCATATTCTTCCGGCGGCAACGATGTCGGAGATTTGATGTTTTACCGGATTCCTGATTGTACACTCGTGAAATGGTCGTACGGAAAAATCCCCACTTCATCGCTATCTCGGAGATGCTGCGTCCCATCGCTCGTTTGCCAACTATAAGACCACGTTTAAACTCACTTATATCTCGATAACCTGCCACTGCAGCAGCAGTAACCGACATAACAACTGCACCAGACACTTCTTGTCTTATATAGGCGTTGCTGACAGCGCTGCCGTATTCTGTCTGTTTACATATCTCTGTATTTGAATACGCATGCCTAGTGTTTCACTGTAAAATATGAACATGTAAGCATTGATCATCGTTGTCATTAGTAATTACTGTAATTTTTGATACGCTGTAGAAAGCTCGTGAAATAAACACTTCAGATAAAACTTCCTCTTACATTCAGTACTTTGAAAGGGAAAGAGTAAAGAGTGACTTGATTCTTTGCTGGTTCATGCATGTTACGAAGCGCTTAAAACAAAAACGTTCTAATAGTCGAAACACATGTTACAAAACTGGAGATGTTAAAACTGAAACACCTCCCTAAACGAGACATTCCGTTTCCTACAGTGACAGCACCCGCAAATGCATAGCCAGATATTACTTTACTCGATATTTTCCAAGCTGCATCAACTACATATCGAAATCAAGCTACCACACCAGTACTTCCCAAGTCAATACGCCCAATTCCACCAACACTCGACAAAGAAGTGCTCGCCAGTAGAGGTCTGGAATTTGGACGTTTTGCTCACTCATACTCATTCGAGCCCACCAAATTCGGGCCCTGTTTGACCTGGTACTAATGCTCGAAGCGGGCAGGTTGTGTTGGAACGAGGCGCCTTGTGGAGGGCAGCGCCCGGCACGCTGCTACTGCCACCGTCCCAGTAGCCGCTGTGTGTGTCTGCGGGCTGGTGCCGCCCCTGACAAACGCCCACCAGCTGATCCAGCTACACTAACATCGCTGTAGTTATGCTATAGACGTATATCCCTGGCTGGTGGTAACTAATTGCGACATCTTTGTGATCCAAAAGAGAAAATAGCTTGCTTTATCCAATAACGAAAATCTGATAACAGTTGGAGTTTCACAGGAAAACTATGCAACTACCAACTTTTGCAAAGATCGTAAGGTACACTACTGATCATTAAAAACGCTACACCAAGAAGAAATGCAGATAATAAACGGGTATTCATTGGACAAATATATTATACTAGAACTGACATGTGATTACATTTTCACGCAATTTGGGTGTGTAGATCCTGAGAAATCAGTACCCAGAACAACCACCTCTGGCCGTAATAACAGCCTCGATACTCCTGGGCATTGAGTCAGAGCTTGGATGGCGTGTACAGGCAGAGCTGCCCATGCAGCTTCAACACGATACCACAGTTCATAAAGAGTAGTGACTGGCGTATTGTGACAAGCTATTTCCTCGGCCACCATTGAGCAGACGTTTTCAATTGGTGAGAGGTCTGGAGAATGTGCTGGCCAGGGCAGCAGTCGAACATTTTCTGTTCCACAAAGGCCCGTACAGGACCTGCAATATGCGGTCGTGCATTATCCTGCTGAAATGTAGGATTTCGCAAGGATCGAATGAAGCGTAGGGCCACGGGTCGTAACACATCTGAAATGTAACGTCCACTGTTCAATGTGCCGTCGATGCGAACAAGAGGTGACCGAGACGTGTAACCGATGGCACCCCATACCATCACGTCGGGTGATACGCCAGTATGGCGATGACGAATACACGCTTCCAATGTGCGTTCACCGCGATGTCGCCAGACACGGATGCGACCACCATGACGCTGTAAACAGAACCTGGATTCATCCGAAAAAAGTGGCCGTGCGGTTAAAGGCGCTGCAGTCTGGAACCGCAAGACCGCTACGGTCGCAGGTTCAAATCCTGCCTCGGGCATGGATGTTTGTGATGTCCTTAGGTTTAACTAGTTCTAAGTTCTAGGGGACTAATGACCTCAGCAGTTGAGTCCCATAGTGCTCAGAGCCATTTGAACCATCCGAAAAAATGACGTTTTGCCATTCGTGCACCCAGGTTCGTCGTTGAGTACACCATCCCAGGCGCTTCTGTCTGTGACGCAGCGTCAAGTGTAACCGCAGCCACAGTCTCCGAGCTGATAGTCCATGATGCTGCAAACGTCGTCGATCTGTTAGTGCAGATGGTTGTTGTCTTGCAAACGTCCCCATCTGTTGACTCAGGGATCGAGACGTGGCTGCACGATCCGTTACAGACATGCGGATAAGATGCCTGTCATCTCGACTGCTAGTGATACGAGACCGTTGGGATCCAGCACGGCGTTCCGTATTACCCTCCTGAACCCAGCGATTCCATATTCTGCTAACAGTCATTGGATTTCGACCAACGCGAGCAGCAATGTCCGGATACGATAAACCACAATCGCGATAGGCTACAATCCGACCTTTATCAAAGTCGGAAACGCGATGGTACGCATTTATCCTCCTTACACGAGGCATCCCAACAACGTTTCACCAGGCAACGCCGGTCAACTGCTGTTTGTGTATGAGAAATCGGTTGGAAACTTTCCTCATGTCAGCACGTTGTAGGCGTCGCCGCCGGTGCCAACCTTGTGTGAATGCTCTGAAAAGCTAATCATTTGCATATCATAGCATCTTCTTCCTGTCGGTTAAATTTCGCGTCTGTAGCACGTCATCTTCGTGGAGTAGCAATTTTAATGGCCAGTAGTATAATAAAAAAAACACATTTCTCTTTTTTATAGCATTATTTGCGCCATTGATTCAACTGTATATATCTGAACGTGACCACTTAGGAAGTTAAAATTCTAACAGGAACAAAATTGTTTGGCAATTATTCCCTCTTTCCGTAATTACAGTAAGTCTGCTTCTTCCGTCCGAGATACCAGGTGTAGAATTATGAAACTGGAATTTCCCTATAGATGATGCTAGCCGTCAGTGTAGGGCCCGTGAGACCACGTCTGCAGCCCCATCTGCTTCCTATAACGGCTGACGACGAATGTCAACACATAGTAGTCCAAGTTCCGTACATCGGTATCCGTTTCAAACCCGTACACATGTCGAGTTTTGTGTCTACGAAATACGAATTGCGGACAGTATTGGTTTTCTGTTTGCATTTGAAGAAAATTGCTGCAGAATCGCATCTACTGCTTGTCGAAGCTTTCGGCGGACATGCATTTTGGAAAACACTGTGTTTCGAGTGGTTCAAAAAATTCAAAAGTTCGAAGACAACGAATTCCAGGCCTTATTGGATACAGATGATACTCAGACTCAACAGCAACTTGTAGAACATTTGAATGATACGCAGAAAACTGTTTCTCTTCGATTGAAAGCTATGGGAAAGGTGCAGAATGTGGGAAAATGGCTTCCGCATGCCGGCCGGGGTGGCCGAGCGGTTCTAGGCGCTACAGTCTGGAACCGCGCGACCACTACGGTCGCAGGTTCGAATCCTGACTCGGGCATGGATGTGTGTGACGTCCTTAGGATAGTTAGGTTTAAGTAGTTCTAAGTTCTAGGGGACTGATGACCTCAGCAGTTAAGTCCCATAGTGCTCAGAGCCATTTGAACCATTCTTGGGTTCCGCATCAACAGAATGAAAGACAGTAAGCAACTCGAAAGACCGCTTTTGAAATGCTGCTCGCCAGATACAAAAGAAAGTCGTTTCTCCATCGAATAGTGACAGGTGATCAAAAATCGATATATTTTGAGAATCTTTAGTGTCGTAAATCATGAGTGAATCCAGGCAAACCATCGACATCCGCTGCAAGACCAAATGGCTTGGGAAAGAAGACAATGTCCTGTGTTTGGTGGGGTCAGAAGAGTGCCATCTATTACGAGCTGCTAAAAACTGGTGAAACCGTTAACACTGATCGCTACCAATAGCAAATGATCGATTTAAATCGAGCATTACGTGAAAAACTACCGGAATATGCAAAAAGGCAACACAAAGTCATATTGCTCCATGACAACGCCCCATCACACACAGCAAAATGGATCAGATAGACGATCGGCGAGTTCAGATGGGAAATACTAGGACATGCGGCTTGTTCTCCAGACTTGGCTCCGTCTGATTATCATCCATTTGCATCACTAGGACACGCTCTCGTTGAACAATGCTTCAACTCGCATGAAAATGTACGGGAAGGCTCGCTGACTGATTCGCTTCAAAAGAAGAACTGTTTTGTGTGTGTGTGTGTGTGTGTGTGTGTGTGTGTGTGTATGTGTGTGTTTGTGTGGCATTTATAGTTTAACGGAGAGGTGGGAGAAATGATTGTTTATCAGTTTCAAGCATCAGACTTGTAATTATTGCAACCAAATTTCGATTTCATACTTCTGCACCTGGTAAGGTTCCATGCCGCACTGAAATTTCTTTCGCTAGTCCCATTTGAGGCTGGAACACAAAATATTCTTCTCGCTAAATTAGATAGCGTGGGAATGAGACTAGGGATATGCATTCGTCTCTCAAGACGATCATCATCGTCACCACTATCCATTCGGGTTAAATAAAAGTCAAAATCATCGGTAGATTGAGTATGACATGACCCACAGCCTAGTGACTCCCGAAAACAAACTTCATTTCTTTTGGCAACTGAGTGCGGCTGATATTCGCTCAACGACAGTGTTATTCAAACTGATTTAGACACTTTCAAGTGATTCCAAAAAAAAGTTTGTACTGAGGTAATGTGATATAATTAATTTGCCTGCGCTGGCACCAATGAAAAACAAGAAAGAACGGTTCTTCAATTAGTGAAACAAAAGGGATGGCAGTCCTTCAGTAAATGAAGAAAACAAACGATGGTTCGTAAATAACGGAGACACTTGGACATCCCGAATCCCAAAGTAAATAGATAAGTTTCGCTGTACTTCAGTGAACACAATCTTAAAGTCTGAAGAGCTTTATGTTGAAAACCGTGAATTCAGTTTCTGCAGTTACATACTCTTCAATGAACAGTGTCTTGAAGTCCTAATAATTTAGATTAAAACGGAAAAATAAGATTCTCACTTCATGTTTAAAACCAAGGTCCAAATCCTAGCATCAGTCAAGCAGAATGAACACTTAATAGCTCTTACGGTGTGCTTCGCGGAAGAAGTATAGAGAGCCAACAGTGATGAAACACCAAAGTCCGACAAGGATTGAAGCGTCCAATCTGACACTATCTTATCGACTAGAAGAACAACAGTGAAATACGCTGTTTTCCCCATGTTAAAAATATGATTCGGATTGTTGTTATTCTGAGTGTTTATAAAATTCAAATAGCATTTAAGGTCAATAAGCTCACAAAATATCTGTTATTTTTATGTAATTACAATCCAAAAATCATTAAATATTAAGCTTTGGTGATGTGATCGGAAAAGCTCTGTTACTGGCTGAAGCTCTGGCGACGTCACACACTAGGAGTAAGACTTAAGTTATTTGTGCGTTATACGAGCGTTAGCCGAAGTTACGAGGTTTTTACGTAGTTTTTCAAACGCAATTACAGCTTTTAAGTAAAAACAGAACGGAATTTTGTGAACGGTAATAGTGGAAACCTTCCGAAAGTTGATGCGTTTCCTCTCCACCCATTTAGAGCGGCAATATGTGCAAAGACGGACATTCTTTTCCCTGCTCCCTGCAACATCAGTTATCCCGCCCAAATGTAAGAATTTGTGGAATTTCTGCAAATTGGTCCGTATTTTACATCTCGATTGTTGACTATCAGTCATGAATTACGACCCCAAGAGAATAAAATTATTCTTTCCAACTATTAGTGCTGATTTCCTTACAAGTCACTCCTCAGAGACCTCGCTCTTAATATGTGCCGTGTGGCACAATGGATTGCGTAACCGAGTGCGGATAAAGAAAACACCCGTTTCTTATTCCAGAAAAGGCATATATTTCTTAAAAGTTTTACACAAAATATGAAAATAGCTTTATCAAGTATTTATTATAGCAATTGTTTTCACAGGTTGTAGGTTGTGTTCCAAAAATGAACAGCATAGAGACAGAAGTGATGAAACTTTTGCAGGACCTGACCATCATTTTGCAGGACAATGCTCAAGCACGTACAGTGCAAGCTGTTACTGATTTGTTTGACTGATGGGGCTGCTAAGTGCTATCCACCTACTGCACTTCCCTGACTTAAGCCCTCGTGAGTTCAACTAGATTTTTAAACTGAAGGAAACACTTCACGGCGTTCGCTTCAGAACTGCTACAAATTCGTCGGGCAATAGACCGCGGCGCTCGAACTGTCAACATAAGTGGCACTGCTAAGAGTATCCTGGCGACGGGTTATACGCAATGCTGGCGACTACTTTGAAGGTCAGTAAAATTTTGTTGAAACACGTATCTATTTTGTACGAGCTGTAAATAAATAGTTGCCACTATTAAAGTTCCAACCCTCTTAGCTTCACACTGACTTTTGTCTGAGAAATGGACAACTGAGGATAAATGTATTTACTTTGCGTAAAAACAGTTCAGTTCACTTTTTTGGAAAGCATTGCTTGTATTGAAGATACCACCTTACACCCACAGTACAACGAGGTGTAGGATGCTGACGATTTGTTTGGGGAGAGATAAAAAGCATTTACAGTACAACTTTCAGATAAAACAAACGTAAGGAATGTGATGTTCGTGAGTGTAAACTAACGTCAGTGTCAGAAAGAGACACATTTCATTTCTATGTAAGATGAAGAAACTTCAAAAGTTTAAACAATAAGCATCCTGGATGACCAGTACGAAGATAAAAAACATTGTTTCTAATAAAGTAATAAGTCTGTGGTCACATTAATTACAAAATAATTTTTGTAACTTGACGATTGTGAACAGCAACTGCAACGCAAACGCATGTAGCCAGCAATGAAAACAAAATAATACTCTAGAACTAAATTTTCACTCTGCAGCGGAGTGTACGCTGATATGAAAATTACTGACAGATTAAAACTGTGTGCCGGAGCGAGACTCGAACTCGGAAAATTTGCCCTTCGCGGGCTACTGCTCTACCATCTGAGCTACCCAAAGACGACTCACTAGCCGTCCTCACGGCTTCAATTCTTCCAAAACCTCGTCACCTACTTTCCAAACATCACGGAAGCTTTCCTGCGAACCTTGTAGAACTAGCACGCCTGGAAGAAAGGATGTTGTGGAGATGGTAGAGCAGTTGCCCGCGAAAGGCAAAGGTCCGGAGTTAGAGTCTCGGTCTGGCACACAGTTTTAATCTGCCACGAAGTTTCATATCAGCGCACACCGCGCTGCAGAGTGAAAATTTCATTCTGGAAACATCCCCAAGGCAGTGGCAAAGTCACATCTCCGCAATCTCCTTTCTTCAAAGAGTATTAGTTCTGCAAGGTTCGCAGCAGAGCTTCTGTAAAGTTTGGAAGGTAGGAGACGAGGTACTGGCGGAATTGCAGCTGTGAGGGCGGGTCGTGAGTCGTGCTTGCGTAGCTCATATGGTAGAGCAGTTGCCCGCGAGAGGCAAAGGTCCCGAGTTCGAGTCTCGGTCCAGCACACAGGTTTCATCTGCCAGGAAGTTTGAAAATAATATTGTGTTTCTGATCGCTGCGGTGAAGTTTTGTAATTGTGATTTGGTTTTCATATGAGAGGACTGTTGAGTCGCCCTTTGATTTAAAACATTCTTTCGGGCTAGATTCGAATCAGCTACCTTATAAAATTCGGCTGTCTACCACTCTCCCAACCGAGCTACCAAATGATGCATGAGAAAGTGAGTAAACGACAATTTTCGCTAATAGTTTAATTTCGTTGACTCGCGCTATGCTTCAAAAAATGGCTCTGAGCACTATGGGACTTAACTTTTAAGGTCATCAGTCCCCTAGAACTTAGAACTACGTAAATCTAACTAACCTAAGGACATCACACACATCCATGCCCGTGGTAGGATTCGAACCTGCGACCGTAGCGGTCGCGCGGTTCCAGACTGTAGCGCCTAGAACCGCTCGGCCACACCGGCCGGCCGCTGTGCTTACATGTAACAGTGAGAAAGCGCATCTCGGAGGTAAATTGATTTTAATACAGAGTGCAAGACACTTTTAATTAAATAGGGGAACTTGCGCATCGGCGTGTAGCATTTGATCGGTACAGCACAACCACATTTTACGCATCTTCTCATTCTTTGGAACGATCAAAAACCATTTTTCACAAGTTTTCATAGATGTATTTGTACAGCGTAGTACTACACACTATTTCTAACCCATTTTCAGAAACGTAAATTCCAAAACAAGACATCACTGTGAATGAGCTTTTGACAGTAGGAGCAGCGAGCCAGTGGCGTCACAAGCATCACATGACTCGAAAGTAGCATTTTAGAGGGCTTTCAAATTATTTGAATTTAATTTCTGTTTTTGTAATAGAAGAATACTGAAATTCGAGAGAAAAAAAAAGCATCCTGTGAGCATAAAATGATATAATTAACCATTCAAGACGATTTCCAGAAAACAGTCAAATACTCAATATACTCAATTATATCAAGTCTCAACGAGCACATCGCTGAGCAGTTAGAGTTCCAGCTGAGGAGGTGTCACGTTGGCCAGAAGTCGATGGTCCAATCGGCGTTGCGTAGTGTAGATCTTCAGGTGCTGGTTGCGACGGAACTACTCTCCAGAGCTCGTACGCTGGCCTAAATAACAGCCTCGGGGAGATATTCGTGTGGGACTATTTTTGGCGCGTGATATGGCGGATACGTGAAGAGGTGCTGTTTGCCGACGACCCCTACCATCGCTGTGTACGCTACCTGCTGGTCTGGTCGGAGTGCTGTTGACTCCCTCTGGTGGTCTGGCTGAGGAGATACGGTGTTGTTAAGTTCCACGTCCTCTGAACAGTAGGGGCTGAGCTCACTGCAACCTGCAAGACGAATAAGCTGTGCGCGGTGCAGTCGACGCCTGACGTCTAGGGCTCAACGGCAATAGTTATCCACTGACGGAAAAAAATCGCAGGACCAAAAAATAATTAATATAGAATAATGAAATTTTGTGAATACATTTGTCTCGGTAACGCATTTAAGTGATTAACGTTGCTAGATAACAGCTTAATGTAGGTGCGAAATAAGCCATTGCAAATGTGAAATGCTGGTACATTAAGAACCAGTGTAACCGCCAGAATGTTTAATGCAAGCATGCAAACGTGCACGCATTGTGTCGCACAGGTGCCGGATTTCAGTTTGTGGGATGGATTTCCACGCCTGCTGCACTTGGTCGGCCAATACTGGGACGGCTAATGCTGTTTGTGGATGACGCTGGCGTTGTCTTCCGACGACGTCCCATACGTCCCACATGTGCAACATGTCGACACTCTTGAGCAGCCGGCCGCTGTGGCCGAGCGTTTCTAGGTGCTTCAGTCCGGAACCGCGCTGCTGCTACGGTCGCAGGTTCGAATCCTGCCTCGCGCATGGATGTGCGTGATGTCCTTAGGTTAGTTAGGTTTACGTAGTTCTAGGTCTAGGGGACTGATGACCTCGGATGTTAAGTCCCATAGTGCTTAGAGTCATTTGAACTCTTGAGCGTGTTGGGTTACAACAGAGGTATGTGGGCGAGCGTTATCCTGTTGGAAAACATCCCATGGAAAGCTGTTTATGAATGGTAACGCAACAGGTTGATCACCAGACTGAATACAAATTTGCTGTCAGAGTCCATAGGATAACCACTAGAATGCTCCTGCTGTCATACGAAATCGCACCCCAGACCGTAACTCCAGGTGTAGGTCCAGTGAGTCTAGCACACACAAAGGTTGGTTGCAGAACCTCAACTGTTCTCCTTCTAACAAACACAGGGCCATCGCTAGCGCTGGGTCAGAACCGAGATTCATCAGAGAACACGAAAGACATTCAACCTGTCCTCCAACGAGCTCTCGCTCGACAGCACTGAAGTCACAAGCGGTGATGGTTTAGGGTCAGTGGAATGTATACTACAGGGCGTCTGGCTCGGAGATGTCCTTAAAGTAACCGATTTGTAATAGTTTGCTGTATCACAACAGTGCCAACTGCTACTCAGATTGCTACTGCAGATGCAGTACAATGCGCGAGAGCCATATGCCGAACACGATGGTCTTCCCTCTCGGTGGTCCCCTGTGGCCGACCGGAGCCTAGTCTTCAGGGGACTGATGACCTCAGAAGTGAAGTCTCATAGTGCCATTTGGAGCTAGTCTTCTTGTGACTGTACATCCTCGCGACCTCCGCTACCGTTAACCACGTTCAGTGGCTACATTTCCGCCAAGTCTTTCTGCAGTGTCGCGTATAGGACACCCAGCTTCTCGTAGCCCTATTACACTACCTCGTTCAAACTCAGTGATGAGTTGATAATGGCGTCTTTGTCGCCTTAAAGGCATTCTTGCTTCCCTCCTCCAAATGTCATAACAACTTCCACAATATGGCTACACATTAACAAGTTTTTTTCGTCTTAATCAGACCACGTCTGCATTAAGCTTCCGCTCTCGAGAGACAATAAAGAAACGGGTAGAAAAAAAAGAGTTACAATTTTAGTATTTTCTCTGCCGTCGAGCGCCGCTGCGTCGGTATAATTTATGTCTGAGGGAACGAGTGTAGCGCGGCGAAATTCAAAGTCCCGCTACAACAACTGACTCAAAGCTAACGAAGGCTCACAATCGTTACAGCGTCTATTTAAAGTAAACCTGTTTTGCATCCTCATAGGGGCACTACTAGCGCCACTCTTGTGCAACTGGCGTGAAATTTGAATACAGACGATCTTTCACACCTACTAACTTTCGTTTATGTCACAGAACTCCTTCTAGGCGTTGCGATTTTGTTTCTGTTACTACATGCCCAGATACAGCAACTCAACAAGTTTTTTTTTTTTTTTTTTCTTTTTTCCCCAGCAACACGGCTGCCAGACCAATGAAGATTGTATTTTGAGTGCTGGCGTTCTGCAAGAGACAGTCAACAAATGCAGCGCATCGCAAATTTAGGACCACACGTAACAAGGTTCCAACTACCAGACACTCAGTTTATGAGTGCGTATAGACGTTTATGGAAACAATGTATTTACAAAGGCAAACCCTTCAGAGCAGCTGTGACTGAGATTGATGCAGACACATTGGCGCGAGTTTGGCCCGAATTGGACCAAAGATTCGATGTTTGCCATGTGGCTACCGGTTCACACATTGAACATTTGTGAACACGACGGAAAAAAATTCTCGAGTTTCTCATTCTACGCATTTAATCATGATACTTCACAACAAGGATTGGCATAATTTTAAGGAAAAACACATGGAACGTGAACACATATGTATATCGTCATTTGTTATTTCATGGAATACACTTTATTGCTCAACAACAATTATTATGATTACAAATTAAAAACCTTGTCAAAAGGAATAACAACGGTCACAATAATTTAAAAAACTTGAACAGAATCAATTCATTGATAACAAACTTTGACAATATTTACTATTAAGAACAGGGATTGAAACCAGGATACACATAAGTCCCCAAATACAAGTAAGAATTCACACCAACTAGGTATGACTGCAATCTGGTACAGTAAAGTGAGTTTTATCAGTAAAAAGGTACTGATAATTCCCACGCATGGATATCACTATAACGAGATAGACAACGCCCGCCCAAAATACAGAAATGATAACAAGCCACGACACTGACTGTGGCTGTTGGAAAGCCACTGACATTGTATAAACCTTAATTAAATCCCTTAATCAATAAAATACACAGTCCCCCAAAATACAAGAAAAGCTGGCAAAGTATATAATTTAAATGTGACTCCCATCTGGTACACACCAGAAGAAACATTAACAGTGACCCTTAAATAAATGTACAGTCCCCCAAAATATAAGATAAGTTGGGAAGACATGCAGTTTAAATGTGACTCCCAGCTGCTACGCTCCAGCAGAAACGTTAACAATGAGCCTCAAATAAATATGCAGTCCCGCTACGAAAGCTGGTAAATTACAGCAGATGGCCATCACAGTCAAGAGGCAACAAGCAGGCAAGTTTTACAATGAACTGAGTTAGCTAATGACTATGGATAAAAAAAGACACTAATAACTGTTCATATTCTTCAGTAAAGGTCCTTAAAACTTAACACGCTCCAGAACTAGCACTTAGGGTGTAAGGGTTGGGGTTGGGTTGTTTGGGGAGGGAGACCAGACAGCGAGGTCATCGGTCTCATTGGATTAGGGAAGGATGGGGAAGGAAGTCGGCCGTGCCCTTTCAGAGGAACCATCCTGGCATTTGCCTGGAGTGATTGAGGGAAATCACGGAAAACCTAAATCAGGATGGCCGGACGCGGGATTGAACCGTCGTCCTCCCGAATGCGAGTCCAGTGTCTAACCACTGCGCCAAACGGTGTAAGGTTTAAACAAGTAGTGAAAGAGCAGGTATAGTGACAAGGAACTTCGGGCTTGCAGAAAATGTTTCAAAGCTTATGTGCTAGCTGAATTCACAATACTGAATAGATCAAGAGTTCCGGAATTAACTGGCGACACTCCACTGTGACACGTATCAAACGACCAAATTTACTTAACATGAGCCAACACGAGGCGGCAGGCAAGCGCGCAAGACTGCGGGACAACCTAGACATCGTGCGACTACAGAAGTGTTGCCGCGGCAGAAAGAAAACACATCTCTGCTCTGGAGCCACGAAACGGGAACACGTTGTCCTCTGCCAAAACTACCTTGTCAACACACATCAGAAGGGAACAGTAATCTGCCCAGATAAGGCTACAAACGAGAATGTCTAGGATGTGGGAAATATTAACTTATTCTACAAGTAACTACACATACGAGCGACAAGCTTAATACTCCTTAAAATTACTTGAAAATTAACGAGGTGAAATATCAGCGCCTGCAAATCCAAACAATAGGGCATACAGATCTATAAAAGTTCCTTACCTTTGACACAGACAATGTGTAAGTAGGCTGTTTAGGCTTTTATGTTGGTAACGTCATGTAGCGCTCTAAATGAAAATCACTGACTGTGCTGTGTGAAGTCTGTGGCTGGTTTGCATTGTTGGAATATTTGCTACTGTAGTGTTGGGCAGTTGGCTGTGAACAGCGCGTTGCGTTGCACAGTTGGAGGTGAGCCGCCAGCAGTGGTGGATGTGGGGAGAGAGATGGCAGAATTTTGAGAGCGGACGATCTGGACGTGTGTCCATCAGAAAGAGTAAATTTGTAATACTGGATATCATGAACTGATATATATATATATATATATATATATATATATATATATATATATATATATATAATTCATCATATATACATATGATATGTATATATGATGAATTTTTAATATTATTAAGGTAAATACATTGTTTGTTCTCTATCAAAATCTTTCATTTGCTAACCATCCCTATCAGTAGTTAGTGTCTTCAGTGGTTAGAATCTTTTATTTAGCTGGCAGTATTGGTGCTCGCTGTATTGCAGTAGTTCGAGTAACGAAGATTTATGTGACGTAAGTGATTCATGAAAGGTATAGGTTATTGTTAGTCAGGGCCATTCTTTTGTAGGGATTATTGAAAGTCAGATTGCGTTGCCCTAAAAATATTGTGTGTCAGTTTGGTGTTGATCAGAATAAGTAAAGAGAGAAATGTCTGAGTACGTTCAGTTCTGCTCAGCTGGTTGAAAATCAAATAACGTAAGAGGTTTATCAGCATAGTAATTCACTAATTTTTCTAAAGGGAAATCAAATAACGTAAGAGGTTTATCAGCACTGTAATTCATAAATTTTTCTAAGGGGACGTTTCAGATGTTACAATTTCAATGTCATCGATTCAATTTACAACAGAGAATGCTCGTACACTTGCGCAGAATATGGCCTGGAACAACAAATTATTATCAGTTATATTGACAATTACCACCCACACAATCACTCGGAGGCGCGTTAGTATGACAGGTGTAATTCCGCATTCACGCAGACGTGGCCTTACGATAACAAGTACCAATAAAAAACGACACTTAACTTCACTCAGGTGTGAAGGAGCCGTGATTTCCAGGATTCCAAGCAGGGGTGTTACTGCCTCCAATCCTTACAGCTTGCAGAGTTGTCTGGGAACTTGCTGACCATGTTGCACGGGCTTTCGCTGCTCTTCCCGCAACTCGACTCTATCAGTCCTTAATCCATCTGGTAAAGCTTGCATCCAACCGATTTAACCACTCGTTGTTTCTCGAGGCCCGTACCGGACAGCAGGAGTCCTCCAAGGCCAATAACTTGACAGCTACCTGCCCTCCAGCTAACTTTGCACCAGAGCCCGCCAAAATCCGACAACACACGCCTAACAGAAGACCTATCTGCAGCCCAACTACTGAGTGGCCCCCTCGAATTTCCGTGCCCGCCAAAATAAAAGTGGCCTTGGCTGAAATCACACAATACTGTCCTCAACACAAACATTTTTAGAATCAGTTGAAAGTGTCTAGATCGTTTTGAATAACCCTGTATTTACAGATATCCCAAAAATAAAGAAAACGGAAGCAGCATTGAAACAGGCGATTTGACAACCCTGGAAATAGCAATTTACGTTAGGAATCAGAGAGTGAGAGTGGTACCATATGGACAGCAAACCTTTTGTCATTGACCCTGCTATTGATGTTCAGTCGAGATGGCGTCATGGACCAGTGAACAAAGCGCTGTTGCCGCGAAGGAGTTTTGTAAAAACAACGACAGCTTAAGTTGCCGCACAGCGTGTATTTGGTGCTCATTACAACCTCGCATGTTGTGCCCCAGTCACATCGGCACATGCTACCAACGTACGGGCTCGGAATTGTGACGGAACAGGTGATACGGTGCGAAAGAGGGCTGGAAGTGCAAAACGCGTGTGCAAGCGAGAGAGTGGAGGAAGCCTTCAGCCGAAGTCTGAGACTGCTGCACGCAATCATGCGCTGCAATATGACAGATCGGATCGCGGTGTGCGGCGAATATTGTACGAGGAACTGCAATACCTCGCATACAACATTAAGAAACTGAATACGGAGGACCACTCAAAGAGATTACGCTTTTTCGAGTTGTTGGAACTCACTGAACGATAACTCAGGCCTGTCAGACAATCTGATCATACGCGACGAAGCCAGTTATATGCCAGGTTTTGTTAACAAGCAAAACGTTGGATACTTGTCCCGTGAAACCCCTGAAATGCTTCACGAGACGCCACTTCACATCAGAAGATGGCAGTGTAGAGAGGTGTATTTTTTTTAATTTATTTATTTATTTATTTATTTTTTTTTTTTTTTGAAGACGAACGCTGCAATACTTTTCCTTAGAATACAGAATGCTATGCTCACATATTGAACCATTCCCTAGTGCGATAGATTGCTGATTTTCCTGTAACTGCAAGCACATTCTTCGAACAGGACGAGAGCACATGCCATATCTCGTGGCATTCCATTACCGCGGTATGGAACATTTTTCCTAATCATCTCATCTCTGAGGGCGGGGACATTTCCAGGACTCCGAGATCCGCTGACCTTCCAGTGTGTGTGTTTCTCCTCTGGGGATCATTTGAAATCTCAGATTTTCCAGTGTGATACACCGCACACCATCCAGGAACTGAATGATCAAATTCGAGGGGAAGTTAATCAAATTCCATTGCCAGTCCTGTAAGATGTCATGTCTAACTTCCGTAAAAGACTTGAAATGTGTGTGAAGGAAAATGGTGGCCATCTAAGTGATGTCATCTTCAAGTGATGGGCATTTCAAATTGCAAGCATAGTAAATTCATGTTGTACCTCTTTTGTATCGCTGTGTATAAATTTGTTTCGCTGGTGGAGGTTTCAAAATAACCAGTTTCACTACCGCAGTTGTTGTTAATACCACTTTATAATCTTGTTTTGTCTTATTAGGAACTGATGTTTCATCACATATTTGACGCACAGTATTTAACGTCTCAACTCTGTCAGACACAGACATTTTCAATAATCGGAAGAGTACCATAGAAATAAATGTTGCTATTTTTTGCAACGTCTGAATATAGACTTTCTCCTCTATGAGACAAAGACAGCGCTCTTTCAGTGTCGTGGTATCCACAGTTAATAGGCAATAAGACGACAATTGTACTATACTGCCAATATGTCGGTCACTCTGAAACTGGTGTTTCGCAATTAACTGCAATTTTCATTTGCTGGACACACAGCGTCTATTAAGAAAGAAAACTGAATTTATAGTAATTTAAATATACCTCTGTATCTTCGGGCCTTGTGTTACAACATTTCAGTTTGTGCACCCATAACCAAAAAACTGAACTGATGGAAAATTCCCGCCTTCCGACACTCGTATTGCATCTTTGAATGGCTCTAAAAATGTAACAAGTTCCTTTGCACTGTTGTTGTCGTAACAAGGACGTTTTTCAGAGACGCCTCTCTCTGGAAGCATTTCCATGATTTTATCGTATTACCTAACTACAGACTGTATCATTTTAAACACGCTGTTTCACCTGCATTCCGTTTCTTGCTTCAAGTTTGTCTGTCGAATTCATGTCGCCAGTTATCTTCATGAAACGGACAATATCTTTGGCAGCATCAGTTATGGAACAGACCATTGCAGTGTCATATATCATATAATCGTAATCGAAAATTTGTTTCAAGGTTGTGTTCATACATATGCTGAAAGGATGCTGTGCCTTGCATTTATTAGCGCCTCGGTCAGTGACAGATGAAATCTTATTAAAATGCGGGTGATTCACTCCTAACGATTTGAATAACGTTTCCTCACTCAATTCTTAATAAATTCCCCAGGGTTTTTTATTCTCAGAAAAATTTAATTGTCACCAATATCACATTTCGCAGTGGCTAAACTTGATAAGTAAAGTGCGCAGTAATAGATAGGTAACACATTTTACGATATGCATCGGACCATTCATCCGCAGCACATCCACACGGATTCACACCTATGACCTGGATAATTATGGATATCATACTCGCCCATACTTCACCTGCTTGTTTTTCAGTGTTTCATGATATTTCGTAGAATAAGGAAAAATGTAGGAGACCTCTAATGTCCCAATTCTGAACAGACGTTTACAAGCTCCTGACATAAAACGCGAAATCTTAGACTTAATATTAATGTAAACGGACGAAGACACTGGCACACACTTCTAAGCATTTCTTTAATTGCTGTAGCTTCCACTGAAACTGATAATGCTTGAGAACATACACTTTGTCGTGTTCTGCAGAGATGTGCCTTCACATGTGTGGCGGCGGATCTGTAAGACAGGAGAGCAGAGCAATTGCCACAGTTCATGTAGCAGACATTCTTATCAGTCACTAATAAAAATCGCTTCCAAACACCGCTATGACCATCGTCTTTTGCAGTCAGGATATATTCGTTCGGATGAAATGTCGCTTTCGCACTCTCCTTCATCTCAGTTACACGCGCCGTGATCCTGCAGCAGACGACTGAGCGGCGCTCGGGTAACCATGGTAGACGGCCAGGCAATCGAGTGTGAGGTGTTCGAACGAGTGTCAAGGAAGTCGAGTGCAGCTGTACCCCAGTCCATAGCAGCTATATCGACATCTGCTGGACTTCTATGGAACTACATGCACCTGGCAGTTCGAGCGAGCAGACCTCCACTCGCCAGCGCGTACTGACTACTCGACAACAATACGTATAAACTCTTGACTCCAAAGACTTTCCTCTATACGTGTACTCAGGAAATACGCTTTCTGTGGCAAATATTACAGACAAAACTGGTATCTCTTACAATATAGTATGCACAGATTTCCTCCTGAAATATCATTTGGGAAAACACATTGCTTTTATTTATGTGTAACACGTTATTTGTACCATACGACGTCCTTTTCGACTTCCTTCTGCTGTCTTGTCTTGCACGTAAGTCTCTCTCTCTCTCTCTCTCTCTCTCTCTCTCTCTCTCTCTCTCTCTCTCTATCATATTTCAGGATCCCGTCTATAACCCCACAGACCATATTGGTCAAGCAGACTGTTCATAACCAGAAACAAATTAAAATGATTGCAATGCCCCTGACTGTGCATAACCAGAAATAAATTGCAATGACTGCAAAGCCCCTGTCACGACCTTGGTTTTCGGGAGGCTTTCCTTATTCATCATACGGACGACAGAATGGGATATCCATTTCCAAATATTGCTAGTTAGGATTCCCTCTACTCACTCCAAGTCTACTGGTTTATTTGGCTGAAGGGAACGAAGTTCTTCAACAACCCAATCTGCTCTCTAGAATAGGGAATGGAAAAAAAGCTAAAAAAATTAAATAAACAAACTGTTGACCAATCCCATTGTAAGTACTTGTAAATGTTCGCACAAAGAGAAACAAGAAAACTTGATGCAATGAACACGGGAACTGACTAAGGTCTCGTTATAGAATTATTGGCTTCCACCCAAAATTATTTAGGTGAAACTCTGAAATGCCTTGTGGCATGCTGGAAAGCTAACTTATGTGCTGTGCTTCGCTATGGGACGTTGGACCATCCCATCAGTCCTCAAAAATAAGCCAACAACTCAACTAGCGCTGCATGCTACGCCGACTAGACTGAACAAACAGAAAATTATTCTTGAAACAATATTTGATGCCACACAGGCACCATTATGATGAGCTAATTAAAAGCAGGATTAAAACTGTGGAAGGCGACTTCCGTGTCAGTATCAGGCAGTTGGCCCGCCAGTACAAGGCAAACCAAACTACTGTGTGGAACATTCTCCATGACAATTGTTACTACCCTTATTACTTACAGCGTGTGCGGGGCTTACAAGCGACGGAATTTCCACATCGGGAGCAATTTCGTAGCTCGTTTCTTCACCAGACGACCACAATTCCGGGATTGCATCATCCATCCTATTCACCAATGAGGCCACCTTTATGCAGAGTGGTATCTCCAACTTCCATTACAGCCATTTAAGGGATAGTATGTAGAAGCCCAATGGTATGATGAAAGAAAATCATCAGCATCGGTGCGGCCGGAATGTGTGGGCTGGAATAGTTGGCGACCATATTTTGGGATCAGTCTTCCTTCCATACCGCCTAAAAGGTCAAAACTATCGGTGTTTCTTGCGTGTGATTGCTTTCCCTGCTGGAAGAAGTGACGTCGATGATTCGGAGGGTTATGTGGCTGCTATATGGTGATGCTCCAGTCCACTTCGCCGTTAATGTCCCGATGCATCTCAATCGTACACTGATCGATGAATTTGAGGGTCCAGTTGCATGGCCTGCTCGTCCACCGGATCTCAACCTGTGCGATTCCTAGTTGTGGGGCCATCCCAAAAGTTTCATGTATGCAGAGCCCATTCCAGATGTGGAGTCATTGGAGCAGCGTATTCATGTTGCCTTTGACACTGTCTGGACGCAGCCTGTCAGAAGTGAACAAGTGAGACAGAACATGCTACGGTGAGTACACTCATGCGTTGAGGTACGTGGAAACCATTTTCAACGCGTACTGCAACTGTGGCTGCATGGTACAGCGCATATTAGACCGCAGTCTCTGTAAGACTGTATGACTGTATAAATGGTCTCTAGCATGGAAACCATACATTTCCGTAAGTAAGTTCATTAGACCTTTTTTGTTCCGTATCCTCTCCTTGATCAATCCCTAGAGTTTGTACACGGTGGAAAAAATCATCCTGTGTACTACATACTTATATATCGACGTACGGAATATATTAAAGAAATGCTTAGCCTATCTTCGTCCCCACGTTCATTAGAGAATCGTGTTAAAGTTCGAAGCATATTGGGCAAGAACTTTTCGAGATTTTTGGTAACAACGATAAATGACGACTTGTCTTAATATAGTAATATATGTAACCTCAGCTATTCCCTCTTGTCACAAGATCAACTGCTATTCCGTTCTCACAATGCCGGCTCCCCATGTATACAGATGATTCCGAAACGTTGGTTAACGTTTTCGAAAGTTTCCACAGCTTTGTGATTCTTTTTTTTTTTTAACTTTTTACGTTTGTCGGTAATGCGCTATCATCTCAACCGTTAACACAACTGCAACTAAATTGAAAATAGCGCAAACTATCCCAATGACCGCCGATATGGTGACAGCGTCCACATTTGTGTGGCACAGTAATAAATAGTCACTGTCAGACTGGCGTCCCTAATAGCTGCTTGGGGAGTCCCGGCTTATCGATGCCGGTATGGCCGATAGCGAGGAAACAGCCCATTTTCTTCGAATCAAGGCGACATTTGGAATAACGATCTCTCGTCGGTACATAGGCTTTTTCTCCTGTCAATGAAAGCATATTTTCTCAAATAATGCAATGCATGAAGATTGTTGTTGTTGTTTTTGTTGTGGTCTTCAATCCAAAGACTGTTTTGATGCAGCTCTCCACGCTACTCTATCATGTGCAAGGCTCTTCATCTCCGAATAACTGCTGCAACATACATTCTTCTTAATCTGCTTACTGTATTCTTCCCTCGGTCTCCCTCCACAATTTTTACCGCCGCACTTCCTCCAGTATTAAACAGGTAATCCCTTGATGTCTCACAATATGTCCTGTCTACCGATCTCTTTTATTAGTCAAGTTGTGCCAAAAATTTCTTGACTCCTCAATTCTATTCAGTACCTCCTCATTAGTTACGTGATCTCCCCATTTAATCTTCAGCATTTTTCTGTAATATCATATTTCAAAACTTTCCATTCTCTTATTGTTTAAACTGTTTATCGTCCGTGTTTTACTTTCACACATGGCTACACTCCAGAGCCGTGCGGGATTAACCGAGCGGTCTGCGGCGCTGCCGTCATGGACGGTGTGTGTGTTTGTCCTTAGGATAATTTACATTAAGTAGTGTGTAAGATTAGGGACTGGTGACCTTCGCAGTTAAGTCCCATAAGATTTCACACACATTTGAACATTTTTGCTACACTCCAGACAAATACCTTCAGATAATACTTCCTAACACTTGAGTATATATTCGATGGTAACAAATTTCTATTCTTCAGAAACGCTTTTATTTGCACTGCCAGTCTATATTTATATCATCTCTACTTCGGCCACTATCAGTTACTTCGTTGCCCAAATAGCAAAACCTATGTACTCCTTTAAGTGTCTCCTTTCCGAATCTAATTCCCTCAGCATCACCTGACTTAATTCTACTACATTCCATTATTCTTGTCTTGCTTTTGTGCCGGCCGCGGTGGCCGAGCGGTGCTAGGCGCTTCAGGCCGGAACCGCGCGACTGCTACGGTCGCAGGTTCGAATCCTGCCTTGGGCATGGATGTGTGTGATGTCCTTAGGTTAGTTAGGTTTAAGTAGTTCTAAGTTCTAGGGGACTGATGACCTCAGCTGTTAAATACCATAGTGCTCAGAGCCATTTGAACCATCTTGCTTTTGTTGTTGTTCATCTCGTATCCTCCTTTCAAGACACTGTGCATTCTGTTCAACTACTCTTCCAAGTCTTTTGCTGTCCCTGACGGAATTGCAATGTCATCGGCAAATCCCAA
Source organism: Schistocerca americana (assembly GCF_021461395.2). Classification (NCBI taxonomy): domain Eukaryota; kingdom Metazoa; phylum Arthropoda; class Insecta; order Orthoptera; family Acrididae; genus Schistocerca; species Schistocerca americana. The sequence continues at coordinate 409,785,371 of NC_060121.1, read as the reverse complement.
GGCTTTTATTTCTTCTCCCTGAACTTTAATTCCTACTCCAAATTTTTTCTTTGGTTTTCTTTAATGTTCAGTGTAAAATGAATAACATCCGGGATAGGCTACAATCCTGTCTCACTTTCTTCTCAATCACTGCTTCCGTTTCACGCCCCTCGACTCTTGTTACTGCCGTCTGGTTTCTATACAAGTTGTATGGGAGTTTATCCAAAATTAATTTGTCGTCTCCCCTAGTGTGTTTTACTATTTATCATTCGTTTTCAGGGTTTGAACATTTTTATTTAGTTACATTTAGTTATTATACAAATTCAATCCAGGTAATATACAGCCGCATTGAGATATACGACTTTCAGAATTTCATAGAAAGTTACGCCGAGAGGAATGCATCCGTCCACTGTTGTAAGAATGATGTCCTTCTTTCTAGAACGAATTGCTCACTCTGCAGCGGCTCATACGGCGTTGTGAAACTTGCTGGCAGATTAAAACTGAGTGTCGGCCTAGGACTCTGACCGCTGAATCGTTGTCATCCGCAGGAAACGCTGCTACAGATTCAGCTATCGTGGGTGGAAGATACACACTAGAAGCAAACCCTGGGCTGCCACTCTGCTATTTCTACGCCATCTTCTGCGACGATAAGTATCGTCCCCACACTCTGATTGGCAAAACAGTTGATCACGTTTCCAAGCGATTACGGATTTTTAGGAGGAAGGCAGGTGATTTCGAGTACACGGAAATCACAACGGGTAATGTATACATCACGGTGTCAAGAATGACGACGAGTTTGCACTCACTACAAAAATTTATAGGTAAAAAATTGTTAATCAATAGGTTATTTGCAGCGCTGAAATGAGTCGGAGAGCTTATAACAAATATTCGCTGCTCGAAAGAATGACATATTTGAAAACCAAAAGGTCTCCAGTTTTATTGGACAAATCTCATTATAAAAGTAAGTAGTCGGCAGAAGCAACCCTATTCTACACTCGTGTGCAAAACTTAACGATGAAAGTAACTGTCACGTGATGTGTCACGCCAAATAACAGTCTGAGGATTGGTCCATGCATATAAAGGGCCGCTGCAGTATAGTTCCCTTAACTGAAAGATATACGCGTTTACACGAACAGAAATGAGGTTTTTTTAAAAAAAAATAATAATTGCAGTGAATTCATCTAGATTTATAACGGTCCCTAGGAGAATATAAAAGGCGTGGGGGGGAGGGGGAGGGAGGAGGGGGGGATATAGTACTCTATAGGATGTGATCACCACGAACGGCCGTGGATACTCTGCAATGTGTTGAAATGCTGACCACAAGGTTCGTATGCGGTTCTTGTGGTAGGGCCTTCCCTTCTTCCACCAGCGCGGTTGACAGTTGCTGGATCGTCTTTGCTCCATGTTGATGTGTTGCTATACATGTCCCCACTAGTACTCCTTGAGATTTAAGTCGGGGAAAGATAGGCCAACCCATTCGCCGAATTGATAAAGAAATCAAGACCCTGTAAGAGGTCCATGATTAAAGAATTTGTTGCTAGCGCACTCGAGCAGATGGAATTTCGATGGATTGCTCACGCGCTTCCTGCAGTATGTAAGCTATAAGAGAATCTCAGACCAGAGAGCAGTGCTGTCAGCAGTAGGAACTGTGTAGCAGATGTAGTAGCAGTAGCGAGCAGTCGTGTGTATGGAGTTGGCTGGGCCGGTCGTGTGGTGCGATGGCGGTGCCTGAGCGTTGTAGTATAAGGTAAAAGCAGCGTTGCGCATATGTATTATTATTATATCAAGTCCCATGTAAATGTTTTAAAAAAATATCTTTCTTATAAAAATTAACTTTTGACAGTCATTCATCTCAATTTAAAGAATTTACTAATTTCTCCAATCAATGGTCATCCTGATTATTGTAAAGAAAAATCAGTTATTTCTTTTATACATGACAAATCTATCGGCCAGCAGTGCACAGGGCTGTGCCAGAAAAATTTCTTATAGGAGCAGATACATATATACGTTACCCGGCGACCTTATCGAGGTAAGAATTTCAATTTATTCAGAATGATCTTTCAGGGCCATGACACAGCACTGCTGACGTCCAAATTTACCAGTTCAAATTCACATTCAATTATTGAAAGGTTATAAGTGACCCACAATTTTATTGAGACATTAGTCACGTTATTATTGGTAGGTTACGGAATAATAAACTGTTGCTAGGTTACACTGAATGTCAATGATATAAATAATTATATTTTTTACTCTTGGGAGGTATTTTTTACTGTGGGGAGGTTACACTAAATGTAAATGCAATATACATAATTATTCTTTTACTGTTTGGAGGTTACACTTGGCGACCCTGCCAGGATGGTATTTTTGTGAATTTCTGAGAAGTAGTCATTTATATATCTGCTCTTATTTACTTAATGTTAAATGTAGTTTGCATCTGGCGCAACGCATTTATTAATTTGTCACTCTTTTTTTTTCACAGATCATCGGCAATTTATTGCTCTTTGTTGTCATTGTATTTGTTCCATTTTTGCTTTGTCTTTGTTTGATTTTGCGCTTATCTTTTACTTGTGAAAATGCCACGAAAGACTGCCAACGGTATATCGCGATGCACAATGAGTGAAAAAGCCGACTTGAATAATTTGATTGATAATACTAACGACATTCAGTGTCATAATGATGATATTCCAGTTACAGATAATCAGTGCGTGCCGACCACCAGTAATGATTTTATTTCAAATGACAAACAAACAAATTCAATCATGTCCACACTTAATTTAACGACAATTGATGATGCTGCACGTTCCGTTACAATGAACGCTGCCCCGTTTGACACACCTGATTTGCAAAATTTATGCAGTGAACAGATAAATGTTTCTAACGAAGGTGAACAATATACAGAAAACACGTCAGATTTATTTGATTCCGAAGTAGTGACCAACAGTGCACATCCAATCAGCAAACCTTTTCGTGAATCAGATAATGACCAAATGGTTACACAAAACGTAACACATGCCGATATGCCATCACACTGCACAGAAAATAGAGTCGTTAATTTTGGCATGGATCAAGCTATGACATTATTCCTACAATTTAATGAAAATATCAAACAGTGGAATGAAAAACTAGACAACAATTACAAACAACTTAGTGAATCGAACAAACAACTTAATGAAAATCTCAAACAGTCGAACGATAAACAACAATTACAAACAACTTAATGAAAATCTCAAACAAATTATTGAAAAACTTGACACCCCTATTGAACAGCTTAATGAACACATTGCAGCCATTTCCGTGCAATGTAATGATACTAAAGAACAATTACGTGAGGAAATTAAGGCTTGTGTTAGGAATAGTAGCGAAGAGTTGCGTAATACACATGCAGCCACAACAAAACCACTTAGAGATTAAATTAGTGCGGTTGGTAAACAATGTTTAGAAAACGCCACACAGTTACGCGACGAGTTTAAATTAATGTCAGCAGAACTTTCACGTACTCTGGATACGAAAGTCGATAAGAAATTTGAACAGAACAGCCAAATTGACGAACTTTTAAGGTGACAGAGATGAAAAATGTTTCAGCCTCTAATACGACACAGCATACGCCACATTCCGAACATGTCTCACACTCATACACCCAGTATAATTTAGGTAATTTACAGAGACTTAGATTCCGAACAGACACAGAAAAATAGATTCTCATGCAATCTTGAACCTGCTCAGACATACAGAGACGATAATTTTGATTATAAGCACTTTCTATCCGTGAGAAAATTTAAGGTATTTAAGAATGACAGAACACAGATACACTATCTGGACTGAATACAACAATTTGCTTTTGAATTTTCACCGGCATCACCTGTAATGCAGAAAATAAAATTTATTTGCAGCGCGTAAGTGACCTCAGGGGATTCATTACACTTTGATGAATATGTGCCGTAGCGTGCACAGGGCCCCGAGCCGTAGTAGTGCTATTTCTTCTTTAGTTTTCTGCACTGCTGCCTACTCTTTTACTATCCTTTATATCTATCAAAACAGCTCTTCAACTATCGATCTATCTAGGATTAAAAATGAGAAAGGAAAACCTGATATGACAATTTACCTGAAAGTGACAGTCATCTTTATACGCTCCAGAAATGACAACCACGAGAACTTTAATACCAGACAAAAGTTTAATCATCAGTATGTACAAAATTTTCAGTTATCGCAGACACATTTTGGTAACAATAGAGGTTTTTCCCCACAACAACAACAAAACCAGCCAGTTAGCATAGTTAATAACAGCACGTCAGAAAGAACTTGACTGGATACAGTACAGGTTGCATCTTCCAGCAACGTAAGCAATACTTTTGACACACACAATCTTGTTCACGAAAATGTTATTACTTTTGACGATATCGGAGACACACTTTTGCATGTAAAAACCAGTTATTCAAAAAACCATTTCCCACCCTGTTATTGAAGTAAAGATTGGATCATCCACATTTTCAGCATTAATCGATTCTGGATCACCTATGTCAGTTATAAATGAAGAAACTTTCAATGAATGTAACAAAGAGAACACCTGTCCTACGTTACCATTAGGCTAAACTAATGTAAAAAAAGCAGTATCCGGTGAGGGAGTAGATGTAAAATTACAGACACACTTATCATTTTGTATTGCACGTCATACGTTCAACTCAAATTTTTGGATTGTTCCCTTATTGACAACAGACGTTATTTTAGGTACGAATTTTTTGGTACAACATGACGCAATTATTGACCTTCTAAATTCCCATTTAATGTTAAAGGATGAAAATGTACAACTGGCATTAGAATTTCACTGCAGATGAACAGCCGATTAATCGAACAGAGGTCATTTCTACATCACGTAACATGGACTGTCATTCCACATTGTTCACAGATACGTATGTTCACAACTTCAATACACAAGGCGAAGCCGACTATGACGTTATACAAATGATTTCTGATAAGGTTAAACAGAGCAGTGCAAATACAGATGACGAACGTACTGAACTACGCAATATTCTTTTACAGCAAGCTCCTGTTTTTGACAACATCCCTGGTACTATGTCCGGTTTCATGTATGAATTTCAAGTTAAGCAGCATGACACATTTAAAGCCCCTACTCCGTATTTTACACAGATCATAGAGCTATACAGTTTTTACTTTCCACTAAATTTTCGCGTGACTGATTAAGCAGATGGAAACTTTATTTACAGGAATTTAATTTTAGAATTGTTCACATTTCCGGTACACAAAATATTGTAGCAGACGCACTGTCCCGTTCTCTCAGCAACAATCAGCAAGACATCGCAACCAACTTCTGCCAAGCAAATTCTAGCGTCATGTATATTCAACGAGTTGCATTTGAAAATTTCATTTCGTCGTCATTACGAGACATAGCACAAGAGCAGAACAAGACAATGTATGGAAAGAAATTAAACACCTTTGGCAAGATAGGAATAACGTTACCATTGGAAACCATTGTACTGTACCAGTAACATTCTGTTTCGCCGTTCTCACCCTGACTGCAACAACTGGTTGTTATGTATTCCTGACGAGCTTGTTAACAAATTAATTTGGTATACTCATTTAAGTTACGCACGTTATGGAGCCAGAAAATGTTATTTTATACTCAGACAGAACTGTTATTTTGCGAACATGGAGAGTTTTAGCGTCATGTAAAATCTGCCGGAAAGCTAAATCAGACACGACTTCACACATTCCTTCGTTACATCCCATTGTACCCGTTAAATTGAGACACATGGCCGCTGCAGACATTTTTGGTCCGATTCCCAGTTCTAATAGAGATCTTTGTCGCTGGTGAACTCACTTCGAAATTTGTTACCTTCACTCCGTTACGCAAAGCTACTGCTAAATCTATTTCGAATGCATCTGTAAAACATTTTTTATTTCATGTAGGGCATGTATTGAAAGTAATTTCCGACAATGGACCACAATTTCGATCTGCGATATGGACACGTATGTTACGAGCTAGAAACATTTCTCCGATCTATATATCCAGGTATCACGCTTCTTCGAACCCTTCTGAGCGATTGATGAAGGAAATTGGTAAACTATGTAGAATATACTGCAATAAAAAACATATTGATTGGGATACACACATACTCTCATTCCAGGATGAAATTAACTCCATACCAAATGAATCTACTATGCTATCTCCGGCTGTTATATTGAAACGTGTTGAACCACCTAACAAAATTAAAGAATCAGTATCCTTTCCTACATCTCGTCGACTACGCCAGCATGAAATAATTGACATTGCGCTCAACAACATCAAACGTGCCGCAGAGCGCCGGAAAAGACAGCAAAAGCAGGTTTGTACACGCCGTGACTTTCACATTGGACAGAAGATATTAGTACGCACACATTATTTATCCAACAGAGGAAAGAGCAGATGCAGTAAATTTGAGCTTCTATACGCAGGTCCTTATAGAATTCGCAGCATTCCTCACCCCAATGTAGTACATGTCGAAACGTTGAGAATCATAAAAAGCAAGGGCAATCACCATATTTCCAATATTAAACCATTTATTGAATGAACATACTTTATGATTTATCACACTGTAATGCCATTTCCAGATATTTATATGACCACTTACTGATGATGATTATATTTTTTTTCTTGGCAAGTGCCCTGCAAGGAAAGGTTAGCAGGTCGCTTTTCTTGTCATTAGACATCAGACCGTGCACATTTTCCATTTTTTGTGTATGTGTGATTGTTTTCCTATCGAATGTAGAATTTTTTTCTGTATGCACTATGAAATCTTTAAGATGTAACAAACACCAGTTGACTTTGACATTTTTCCTTATGATATCTCAATATCTTGACTATTGTACATTTTTTGCTACTACATTATGATACTGTGTGTACATTTTTGCACTTGAAAATTGTCTATGGTTTTGACCTAATACGTTTTCTGTCATGCTATGCTGTATGCTTAGTTATATCACTAGAAACAAGTTTTTATTTAATGAGTATATGATTTAAATGCAAGATATTAATCCATATTCATAGTTTTCAGAAAGCAATACCATGTAAAAGAAATAAATTAAACAAACCACAGTGGTTTACTATGAAATAGGAATTTCACCTTGGGAATGAACGAAAGAAAATGCAATAACTTGTCATGAAGAGTAAATGGATCAGAATTAACAAGAATATACTGTACACATCGTATGATAGCAGACTTGACTAATTATTTTTCTTTCAGAATACGAGGCGATTATTGCCGGCTCTCAGACAGAACTACACATGTTAATTTTAGTGATGAAATATGCTAGAAGTAAGAAACTCTATACTATGAATAGTTGTATGAAGTAAATGGTAACATGAATAATGAATAATGAAGTGTCTGTTTTTTTGCAGATGATAATAAATGATGATGAATAGTTATTTCAAAAATATGGTAATATGAATGATGAAGTTTTTCTTTGCAGATGATGGTAATGATGAAGTTTATATATTTTCTTTTAGTTAAGAAATGCTATGTAGTTATTTAAGTATTTGTTGCAGTTCCTTTTGACAGTATGTCTTATGTCGCACAGTATAATGACTGAATGTTTTGGGAAAGACAGCTAGAGTACATACAATTGAGTACACGTTTCATTACCTGTTAATTCGAAGTTTACTACTTTTCAGCATAATATACATTTTTTTCCTTTCAGCTCAATAATCCACTTTGTATTTTTTCCAGGAGAAGCTTCTCATGATATTAATATACTATAAGCACTTAGTTATTAAACCTGTTCTAACACTTGCATTTTTTATTACCCAGTTGTGTGTGTCATTCATGAATGTGATCACATATACTGTACTTGTTTCATAACCTTGCTACAGCTGACTCATGACGAATGGCGTTAATAATCCTTATTTCCTGCAATAAGTCAAAAACAAATATTTTCATGCCCCAGCAATTGACTATCGATCCCAGCACAATGCATTGCTAGCACACAAAAAATATTACTAATCCCAACTATTACCAGTATACAACTAAATAATGCTACCAGTTTAAGATATATTTCTAGTCCTAAATATAATGCAAATTTTTCTGATGTATTGATTCACTATGTCTATGTATTATTAGACTACAGACCTTGAGTAATAGTTCCAATGTCTTACATTTTAAATATGTCTTATGTCACTTACATGATATCATATATAAACACTAGCAGCTTGATGCTACACCCAATAACTCCTGTTCTGAATGATGACTTCTAAATAATGCATAATAAATGCCTTGTAACTGGCCAATGAACGCCAATAATTACTGTAATGAGATGTCTTATGATGCTAATGATAACTGTAATGAGATGACTTATGCATAAATGAATGCCAATGATTACTGTAATGAGACGACTTATGCATAAATGCTATGCCAATAACTACTTTAATGAGATGACTTATGAATAATGTTCTGTAATACTCCATACATACCACATGAATGTTTAGTAACTAGCCAATAAAGACAAAAAATTGTTCAACTCGGTTGATACACTAGTGTAATTCTGAATGATGACTAGCATAAGACTTAATGTCCTTCACCTTCTGAGCTAATTACCAGCAATTATGCAATATCCGTATGTCCTGTCCATCCTCATGATCATGGAGCACTATACTTGGTTTTTGCACTAATTCTACGTTGATGTAAGAGTATGGATTCTACCAGAATGTGGTGTTGACATCAAGCTGTCCACCACTCTGACCGAAGGAGATGTTATTATGGTCCTACTGTTTGGTGTACCTAATGTACTGCTGGCCGGTGTGGCCAAGCGGTTCTAGGCTCTACAGTCTGGAACCGCGCGACCACTACGGTCGCGGGTTCGAATCCTGCCTCGGGCATTGATGTGTGTGATGTCCTTAGGTTAGTTAGGTTTAAGTAGTTCTCAGTTCTAGGGGACTGATGACCTCAGATGTTAAGTCTCATAGTGCTCAGAGCCATTTTTTGAACCTAATGTACTACCAAAATAATAACATGCAATATTAATACAACATTTCAGTGTCTTGGCTACACTGATAAATACTTCAGGGAAGAGAACTTCAGATTGTCTCACTTGGTGTTGTGCTTCTGTGGGAAGATATGGACTTTCAGCACAGCTACGTGCAACCCACTGTGCTTGTAACCATGATCCCATCCTTCCCATTCCTTTTCTAGTTCTTGTAAAATCGTAAAGACTTATACAATGCGTTTAAATTCTTGTAAAATTGTAAAGACATATACAGTGCGTATGCACTTTATTTCATTTCTCAATATGTTTAAATTCTTGTAAAATGGTAAAGACTTATACAATGCATGTGCACTTTTTATCATTTCTCAACATGTTTCAATTCTTACAAAATGGTAAAGATTTATAGAGTGCGTGTGCACTTTATTTCATTTATTAATGTATTCAGTTCATGTAAATATGCTAAAGACTTCTACAGTGTGTGTGCACTTTATTTGACTCCTTCATATGTCTAATTCATGTAAAAATGCTAAAGAGTTTTACAGTGCGTGTGCACTTCATGTCATTTGTTAATATATTTTGTACTCATTGCGTGTATATTTTGTCATTTCTTAATATGTTCTGTACTCAGTGCGTGTGCACTCTATTTCATTTCTTAATATATTCTGTACTCAGTGTGTGTGCACTCTATTTCATTTCTTAATATGTTCTGCACTTATCAATAATGTATATACTCTGTAACTGTAGACTTTGTAAACTAAATAGATTATAGAAAAATTTGTTGCTCATGGCAAGTCCAATTGACTCACCATCGCTGCCAAATTTTTGCCCCCCCCCCCTCCCTCCCCCCAGTGGAGGGTTAGGTAAAAGGTCCATGATTAAAGAATTTGTTGCTAGCGCACTCGAGGAGATGGAATTTCGATGGATTGCTCACGCGCTTCCTGCAGTATGTAAGCTATAAGAGAATCTCAGACCAGAGAGCAGTGTTGTCATCAGTAGGAACTGTGTAGCACATGTAGTAGCAGTAGCGAGCAGTCGTGTGTATGGAGTTGGCTGGGCCGGTCGTGTGGAGCGATGGCGGTGCCTGAGCGTTGTAGTATAAGGTAAAAGCAGCGTCGCACACATGTATTATTGTTACATCAAGTCCCATGTAAATGTTTTAAAAAAATATCTTTCTTATAAAAATTAACTTTTGACAGTCATTCATCTCAATTTAAAGAATTTACTAATTTCTCCAATCAATGGTCATCCTGATTATTGTAAAGAAAAATCAGTTATTTCTTTTATACATGACAAATCTATCGGCCAGCAGTGCACAGGGCTGTGCCAGAAAAATTTCTTATAGGAGCAGATACATATATACGTTACCCGGCGACCTTATCGAGGTAAGAATTTCAATTTATTCAGAATGATCTTTCAGGGCCATGACACAGCACTGCTGACGTCCAAATTTACCAGTTCAAATTCACATTCAATTATTGAAAGGTTATAAGTGACCCACAATTTTATTGAGACATTAGTCACGTTATTATTGGTAGGTTACGGAATAATAAACTGTTGCTAGGTTACACTGAATGTCAATGATGTAAATAATTATATTTTTTACTGGTGGGAGGTATTTTTTACTGTGGGGAGGTTACACTAAATGTAAATGCAATATACATAAATATAATTTTACTGTTGGGAGGTTACAACCCTAAGCTGTCGACAGGCATTGACATACATCAACGGCGCCAGTTGAAAACGTGTGCCCCAACCAGGACTCGAACCCGTGATCTCCTGCTTACGTGGCAGACGCTCTATCCATCGGAGCCACCGAGGGCACAACGGTTAGTGCGACTGCAGGGATTTATCCCTTGCACGCTCCCCGTGAAACCCCACATTTCCAACTTAATGTCCACACATTACATTCGTAGTGCTCCTGCGCATTACACTTATTACTCGCGGCAGACAAGCTTACCGAGTCCCGTAAGAGTTCGGGCAATGCGTGTGCATCCAGCACAGAATAAGAAGGTCGATGGCCGGTTAGCCTTAACTATGTCCGAAAGAACAGATACCATCTTCATACATTCGCCGAAGATCCTTCCGTTCCAAGAGTTCCTCCGCCTGCGCCGTTCGGTGCGATAAAGCATTGTCATCCACAAAAATGATTTCAGGGCTGAATGCATCCCTGAAAAGACACACATAGGAAGAAGTACAGTGTCACAGTAACGTTCACCAGTGAGTGTATCGTGTTCAAAGATTTGGTGGTCAGTACGCCAGTGCCTTCCCACACCATAACACCCGGACCACGAAAATGATCCATGGTCTGTGTCTGTGCAATATTCCGGCAGGCTACTATCTGAGTGGACTACCAGAAAGGTGAAATCGCAGCTTGCTACTGTATCCTCAGAAGAATTTTCCTCATCTGCGACTTGAATGTCCTTTCCGAATTTGACGGCAGGTGAAAAGGGACTAGGATGATATCACTCCTTCTGCAGTAATTCTGGATGCTGATTATCCGATACCAGGGCCTGTGACACAGCCTCTATGGCGAATACGGTCGCTAAGGCCCGGATCGTAGGAGTTGTTGTTGTTGTTGATTGCATCCGAGCCCTGCAGACCGCATGCTTTATCTCAGCGTCGATTCTGGGCCAGTAAGCATTGTGTCGAACCGTTCCCTTCATTCGACACACTCCCCAGTGCGCTCGATGCAGCGTCTGCAGCCTCTGGAGCCAGAGCGAAAGGGGAATGACGACCTGGCACTCCGACTCGTCGATGGCTAGAAACTGTCCAAAGAATTGAGATAATATCAGACCGAAAAATCCAACTCAAAGACTGGGTCTAGTTTCTTGGGTAATAGCTCCGGTCACGCACGCTGAGCCAACGACGAGACCTTGCGAAGTAGCGGATCCTGATCTGTGATCTGGGCCACTTCACAGGCAGTACTAGGGAACGACTGGAGTCTGGCGCATATTGCTATCGACTGTGAAGCATACGGCTACAGAGTTCTTATAGAGGCCCATAGCAGGCGAGACAGAGCATCATATTTTGCGTGCTGCTCATTGGTCCTATAATGAATGTCATAGTTGTAATTGCTCGAAAACCTGGTCACCCTTACAACCGCTGTGCCGGTTTTACCAGCAGCTTCTGTCAGTGCCCAGAGAAGAATATCAGCAGTTTATGGTCAAATTTTGTGCCATGAAGGAACGCTGTAGATTATTGCCACTGTTACGTGACCGCTTTCCCAAACTGCCCGTGACTGATGTAAAACCCGGAACAAAAGGCTAGTCGAGTCGGAATAAATTAATCTCCAGCGATAAATGAATATGTATCAGTACCACTGACTGCCAGTACTTCTCTAAAATAGATTACAGTTTGCTACAGTGAACTGCAAGTTCACCTACATAAGTAGCCTCGTTGAAAGCATCTTTGCAGTAAGCTGTAAGCGAGTAAATGTGCCGTAGGTCATAAAAAATGGACCGGGACACTGCCTCAGTACAATTTGCAGAACGCACTGTGACACATGCAACGGACAGCACCGTGCGAGGTCAGGCTGCCCTGTGCTTTGAGGGAAACTGCGCCTGGCCGCCGGACGCTGAAATCACTAACAGATTGTATCTCCAAGCTGTTCCGGGACAACAGAGTCTGTTTTTAAGGAGCTGTTCGTGGTAGGCGGGTTCGTGCCCTTTTCGGCAGTGCCTCGGAAGAACGCTATTGTGGATAGAACAGTACAAAGCCAGAATTCGTCGAAATACTCAGATCGCTACAGATAATATCCGATAGTCGAATGGGGAACAGAAAAGTTAAATACGTCTTTGGAGAGCGTGAGACACAGCCACCGAGTACAAACCATGCAGGGCAAATTGCTTAACGAAATGTGAAAACAGCAACTATTGAGTAACTCGAATAATTTAGAAGCGGAAAAGAAAAACACAGCTGTCGTGACACAGATCCACCCTCACTGGCCGACATGCGAACATAGACACAGAAAGAGAGAGCGAGATACACATACATTACTGGCCATTAAAGTTGCTACACCAAGAAGAAATGCAGACGATAAACGCGTATTCATTGGACAAATATATTATACTAGAACTGACATGTGATTACATAGTCATGCAATTTGGGTGCATAGATCCTGAGAAATCAGTACCCAGAACAACCACCTGTGGCCGTAATAACGGCCTCGATACACCTGGGCATTGAGTCAAACAGAGCTCGGATGGCGTGTACAGGTATAGCTCCTCATGCAGCTTCAACACGGTACCACAGGTCATCAAGAGTAGTGACTGGCATATTGTGAAGAGTCCGCCCTTCGCTGGCCAGGGCAGCAGTCGAGCATTTTCTGTATCCAGAAAGGCCCGTACAGGACCTGCATTATCCTGCTGCAATGTAGGGTTTCGCAGGGACCGAATGAAGGGTAGAGCCACGGGTCGTAACACATCTGAAATGTAACGTCCACTGTTCAAAGTGCCGTCAATGCGAACAAGAGGTGACCGAGACGTGTAACCAATGGCACCCCAAACCATCACGCTGGGTGATACGCCAGTATGGCGATGACGAATACACCCTTCCCATGAGCGTTCACCGCGATGTCGCCAAACACGGATGCGACCATCATGATGTTGTAAACAGAACCTGGATTTATCTGAAAAAATGACGTTTTGCCATTCATGCACCCAGGTTCTTCGTTGAGTATACCATCGCAGGCGCTGCCGTCTCTGATACAGACGCAACCGCAGCCATGGTGTCCGAGCCGATGGTCCATGCTGCTGCAAACGTCGTCGAACTGTTCGTGTAGATGGTTGTTGTCTTGCAAACGTCCCCATCTGTTGACTCAAGGATCGAGACGTGGCTGCACGATCCGTTACAGCCTTGCGGATAAGATGCCTGTCATCTCGACTGCTAGTGATACGAGGCAGTTGGGATCCAGCACGGCGTTCCGTATTATCCTCCAGAACCCACCGATTCCGTCTTCTGCTAACAGTTATTTGATCTCGGCCAACGCGAGCAGCAATGTCGAGATACAATAAACCGCAATCGCGATAGGCTACAATCCGGCCTTTATCAAAGTCGGAAACGTGATGGTACGCATTTCTCCGCCAATCTTGTGTGAATGCTCTGAAAAGCTAATTATTTGCATATCACAGCATCTTCTTCCTGTCGGTTAAATTTCGCGTCTGTAGCACGTCATCTTCATGGTGTAGCAATTTTAATGGTCAGTAGTGTAATTTTGCAGCTTCAAGTGTTATGAGCTTTGTGAGCTTTGTGAGGTAAGGGAAGGAGACAGCTTCTTACCGATAGGCGCTCAGAATATCTATCGTCCTGTCAGTTATTCGGCGCCAGAAAAACGCAGAGCTCATAGCCTTCTACGTAGGAAGCAGATGACAAAAATTTACTCTTTAACCAAATGTCTCTACAGAGAAGTCAGATTTCCCTGCGGGCGCTAGTACATATTGCAGCCCCTCTACAGCCTTCTCTGGAAGATTGCACGTACGTACTTTTCCACCCGACTTGAACTTCCCGCAGTGGCAAGTTGTCGGTAAAAAGGCAGTGACTGATTTTGTACCCACTTAAGCTGTCACCTGCAGATTATAATGGTGAGACGTAGCAGCAACAGCTAAGGGAACTGTAACGAAACTTGTGTCTTTTTTAGCGAAATTCAGTATTTTCAATCCTCCTTCTGAACACTTGTTTTCAGTTAAAGGTACAATACCCTATTAACTCCGACGACAGACGCAAATGCATACCCTTCTATAGCGCTTTCTGTCTTTAAACACTGACACTTCGGCAACCAAGATACGACATACGCCAATGCAGTGTTTAATCCAGATAAGCATCCATTGAATCACATTCCAGATCCCTTGTCCAAACTTGCCAAGACAATTGCTTATCATTGTCTACGATTGTTAATCAGTTTCTCTTGCTTTTTATGTAAAAAAAACTGAATTAACTGAGATCCTTGTTCAATTACGTAGATAACGAATTCCTTGATCATTATTTTTGGAGGGCATCGATTTTAATAACGTCAGGTATACATGGAAATTTTTAGGCTTCCGTACCTCAATGGAACCCTCAGGGAATCGCTATGTTGTGTGTCTGCCTCTTTGTCTGTCTGTCTGTCTGCCTGACGGTTCAAAATCCTGTTTCTCAGGAATGGGTAGACGTATCAAACCGAAACCGTCCGCCCGGCTAGCCGCGCAGTCTAACGCACTGCTTCCCGAGCGGGAAGGCGTGCTGGTGCCCGGCACGAATCCGACCGGCGGGACTGTGTTGAGGTCCGGTGTGACAGCCAGCCTGTGGATGGTTTTTAGGCGGTTTTCCATCTGCCTTGGCAAATGCGGGCTGGTTCCCCTTATTCCGCTTCAGTTACACTAGATAAGCGATTGATGCGCAAACACTGTCTCCATGTAGGCGTCCACCATAATTACTCTACCACGCAAGGGGTTACACTCGTCTGGTATGAGATGTTCCTGAGCGGGGGGGGGGGGGGGGGGGGGGGGGGGAAATCCACTGGGGGCCGAACAGCACAATAACCCTCGGTTCAGTGTGGGGCGGCGGTGGACTGCTGTGGGGTTGTGGAACATTGCAGGCAACGGCGGGATGAAGCCTCTCCATCGTTTCTAGGTCCCCGGTTCAATATACAATACACAAGCTGAAATTTATGCCACTTATTAAAGATCTATGGTCCCTTGGCGGCGTACACGGTACAACTAAAGGGGAAAAAACTTGAAAATTGTAAATCTATAATGCTTTGGCAGTTGTTATCCTACTGTCTGTCTGTATGTTAAGATCCCTTTTTCTCAGAAAGTGTAGACATATCAAGTTGAAATTTGTCACGTATTAATGTCTATCATCCCTTGGCGGTATGAAAAAGGTAAGCTTCAAATCAATGCAATATAAAGGTATCGCAGTTTATGTTGCATATTTTGTTACTTGCAACCTCATTTATCGAAACCTACAGGGAACTTGCCGTTTACCTCGAATCACGAAATTCGTCAGGAAGCTAGGCTTAACGGTAAATGCAAAGGAGAAAAAAAATCCTGCCACGCAGGATTAGCTGAGTGGTCTAGGGCGCTGCAGTCATGGATTGTGCGGCTGGTCCCGGCGGAGGTTCGAGTCCTCCCTCGGGCATGGGTGTGTGTGTTTGGCCTTAGGATAATTTAGGTTAAGTAGTGTGTAAGCTTAGGGACTGATGACCTTAGCCGTTAAGTCCCATAAGATTTTTTAAAAAAATCCGAAAATTGTTAATATCTAATTGAATCGATCAGCTGGAAAAGAAGGCATGCCCAATTTTTTTAAAAAAAAGTACGTTTTTTTATATGTGCACTATCGTTTGTTTTAACAACGATTCGTTTCCCATCAAAAAAACTGCGCTTACACCTATGCGCCGTGTGCCATGCGCTTGCCTCGCACGCAAGCAGAGGCGCGCTTGTAGGTAGCATGCCTCTTCCTCAACGTGTGCGTGCGAGTGAATCCGTTCACACTGGGCGCCCCTGCTTCCGTGGGGGCAAGCTGCAACCGCACGGCGACCAGCAGCTAGGCGCACTGGTGTAAAACGCACCTTCACACGGCTACTGAGTTAGAGAAGGGGCCATGTCAATGTAAACAAGCGTATAGTGGACCTGGCTGGAGGCGTGGGGTGTTGCCCGATCAGTCGCGGTTTCCCTCGTTTCACATAATGCATGGCGTCTAGTGCACTGATGGTCCAGCGAGGTACTAACTCGTCATGTGTGGAGGTGTGCAATCTCTTTCTCGCCGAATCAACGTCATTGTCAATGTGAGATGCAATGTTAAACTGTATTAAACGTGATATCGCCTGGGGATGATTAATGTATTATCTGGAGAGCTTGATTTCGCCACACCATGTTCCAGTGACTACGAAGTGCATATTTTGTATAAAAAATATTGGTATATGAACACAATGTTTGTAAAATGCTTTCCCACGAAACACTCATGGAAAGAAAATCAGAGAATCAAATATAGCTGCACATTTAGGAGACAAACTAGTAAATCCCATCTCTATAGTGAATAGAACTCCCGTGTATGAAACTGCTTGAAATCTCTGATTACTTAACAAATGACTTAGCCGGCCGCGGTGGTCTCGCGGTTCTAGGCGCTCAGTCCGGAGCCGCGTGACTGCTACGGTCGCAGGTTCGAATCTTGCCTCGGGCATGGGTGTGTGTGATGTCCTTAGGTTAGTTATGTTTAAGTAGTTCTAAGTTCTAGGGGACTGATGACCACAGATATTAAGACCCATAGTGCTCAGAGCCATTTGAACCATTTTTTGAACAAATGTCTTAATGTGTCGAATAGTTGACGTTACGCCGGTAAGCGAGAAAAATGTCTGTAAAACGTTTGAAATTACGTTTAAAATTTCTTGGAAGTCGCTAAGTGCTCTAGTTATCAAACGCTGGGTAGGTGTAGTCTGAATAATTTGCGTTCCATTTTAAACAAAAACTAGTTTTTCACACATATGAGTGTTTTGGCATCACACCTCCTAAAACACGTACAATTATATATACTGAACTGCCAAAGAAACTGGTATAGACATGTATATTCAAATATAGAGATACGTAAGCAGACAGAATACAGCGCCACAGTCAGCAACGCCTATATAAGACAACAAGTGGCTGGTGCAGTTTGAAACTTCCCCTTTGAATGTAAAGAATGACTGTGCTGGTAAAACTTCTACGTTACTTTATTTTCAAACTCGAGAGTGAAACTGAACGTACTGTGACTTTTCTCTTTACTTATAATGATCATTTCTAAACTGACACACAATATTTTAGCCCAACGCAATCTGACTTTTAATAATCACTACAAAAGAATAGCCCTAACTAACAATAACCTATGCCCTTCATGAATCACTTACCTCACAAAAATCTTCGTTGCTTGTACTACTGCAATACAGCGAGCGCCAATACTGCCAGCTGAATAAAAGATTCTAACTACTGAAGGCAGTAACTACTGATAGACATATAGTTAGAAAATTAAAGATTCTGATAGAGTACAAACAATGTATTTACCTTAATAGTGTTCAAAGTCATTATATATATATATATATATATATATATATATATATATATATATATATATATAATATAAAAATTCGTGACATACAGTTTGACAATTATTTTTTTCTGACGGACACAAGTCCAGATCGTCCGTTCATATGAACATCTCAGAACTCTGGCATCTCTCTCCCCACATCCACCACTGCTGGCGGCGCACGTTCTAGTCGCTGTTCAACTTACTGAAAAACTTGCTTCTTTCACACCGTTACATAAATCCACTGGACGGTCTGTATCCAACGCCTTTGTTAAAAATTTCTTACGTGAAGTTGGACACGTTGCTAATGTCATTTCAGATAACGGACCACAATTCAGATCTGCTGTTTGGTCGCGCGTGCTTCGGAATCGTAAAATCAAACCTGTTTTTATTTCATTGTACTTACCACATTGTAACCCGTCTGAACGGATTATGAAAGAAATTAATAAGCTTTGCACACTTTATTGTCATAGGAAGCATCAATATTGGGACAGATATTTACACTTATTTCAAAACGTGCTCAATGAAATGCCTCATGACTCCACTGCTTTACCACCTGTTCTTTTACTGAAGAATGAAGAACCACCGAACAGAATCAGAGAGCTTGTACCTTTTCCGAATACACGTAAACTTCGACACAAAGACATAACTGATTTGGCTATTAAAAATATAAATTCTGCTGCAGACAAAAGGAGAAAACCACATGGTAAGACAAATGCAAAGAAACTACATATTGGTCAGATAGCTCTCATTAAAGCTCATTCATTGTCACCTAAGAAGAAACGAAGAAGAAATAGTTGAGTCACAAATTCTTTCTGATTTACAAGGGACCTTGCAGAATCTGACGTATACCACAGATAAATGCACTGAAGTTGAAACTCTGCGTACTAGGACTAGTAAAGGATTACATCACATTTCACATATAAAACAATTTATTGGGAGATAAGTTGCTTTCTGACTTAGTTGTTGCTGTAAGATTTCTACTTCACATTACTAGTACGCTTTGTCACACTCAGAAACTGTCAACATGCAACAATGTTTTGAAGTCAACTATCTGGTCAAGAACCTAGGGAATGTATTAAGACTGTTATAAGTGCATTTTCATAGGGAACTGATGACACAGTCTCAGAGTGTGTACATTTTGTTTGTTGGTTGCAGGATTACGTAACGACTATAGTGCTTCCATATTTGGAACATGTACTGCTAATGAGATTTTAATGCAACATTTTGGTTTACTTAAAAAGACATTTTGTATTTAAAGTACTTTCTGAGAGATTATAGAGGACATAGTATTTGGTTTGTTTGACAGCTACACGATTATATTACGACGCTACTAATGAGTGACACAATTTACATTATTACTTTTGCGCTGTATTTGTTTTATATCTGCACAGTTTTTCTATGTTCTTCTGGAAAGTAAAATACGAGTATGTTTTAGTAGCAACCTTTTTGGCATAGCTACAATGAGAAAGCCTTTCTCGCAACACAACAATACGTTATAGTACAGTACTTTCTTGGTCACGGTAATGCACGTAATAACTATGACATTTATGCGCATAGCATTTCAGTTTTGTTTATGACAAGGTAAGTACATTGACTTCTACAGAACTTTGCTTACAGACGACGGCAACTACGGCACTTGGCACATTTTTACCATTAAGTAATGACGGAAATTATCTTACAGCAAGATGCATAGATTAGTGCTACAGGTCACGCATTTGAATGATTAATTTTTGTACTTGGAACATTTTTAGAAAGATTCTTGAATTACAATGATACAGTGAAGGTTTTTGGTGATATATCTCATCATCTGAGGGCATAATTGCATTAATCCTCAGGAGAGTATGCTTACTTTGTGTACTAAGCATGTGGCAAGTGCAAGGAGCCCTAGCTAATATGGTATTTACTTATTCAGTTTTACTCATCGGTACCATATTTCTCTAACACAGAATTACACAGCTATCTCATCATTTAACTGAGAGAGAGACAAACATTTTTTTGTTTTTACTGTGTCAGTCACACATGTTTATGTAATTACTCAGTTGGATAACTTCACACTTATAAAATTGTATTCTGTCTGCATTTTGGCAACTGTTCATATTTACTTTAGAGGCTTTGAAATTATGAAAGAAACTACAATGTTTTTGAGATTTGACTGTGGTGTCATGATGTTATTATTGCGACGACGATGTGTATTGTGATGTCGAGGTATGGTTGTGATCATTATGAAGGGTGAGTGCGTGCATGTATGTGAGTACCACAATGCTGACAGAAAATTTTTCAGACATTGTTATTTATGAGATTTTGTTTCTATACATTTCTAATGTAAATTTTCAACCTGTGAAATTTTTTTATTTATGTGAGACTGTCACTGTAGCAGAAACTGTGGTCGTAAATGTTTCTGTAAGGAAGTTAGGTGACCTTAACGTGGTGTGCTGTGGGTGCCCGGCTGTGTGACAGTCACCTGGAAAAAAACCATTAGTGTGTGCCTTTCAGAGGCACAGGTGTAGAAAAGAGGCCATTAACCTCGCTATTGACGTTTCTTTGGAGAAACCATCACAAACATGACACACTCATACTTGAAAACATATGATTACACTTTGGAGCTTATATTTTCTGATATTCACTGAAATGATGAGAAATATTTTAGGTCTATACAACTGATTGTGACTACAGTCTTTCTGGTTGAGAGATTTGTTTTTACTGCCTTATGAAATGCCATATGGCTAGTGAATGACATCTTTATGCTTTGCCTTGTATATATTTGCCTACTTTGTTTGATTTCTAGTTTCTAGTTGCTCTGCAGAATTGGTTAAAATAAAGAAAAATTAATAGATATACTAATGCAAGTATTTTCTGTCTACAGATCCATTAAATAATAATTTTATGATCTACATTCTTAAAAAAGGGGAGCACTAGGAAACGAAAGAAGTACAGGAAGGAGAACTGATATAGATGTTAGGATGTAAATAGACATTTCCCTTCACAGGAATTGCATACGTAATTTTTTTCAATGACTTGGTAACTTGTTTGGTAGACTAAGTTATTGTGATGCATCACTCTAGTGTTAAAATGTGACATGGGTATTAAGGTGTAAACACATTTTCTTTATTTGTATTGCTATCTTTACTGTAATATTTTTTCTGCTTGAGCTTTGTCATGTTTAGGTATAGTTTATTGATTTTGCTGCTGGTGCTGGTCAGGCATTGTCCTACTGAATTTCACTTTGTATTATT
The DNA here is from genome assembly GCF_021461395.2 of Schistocerca americana. Taxonomy (NCBI): domain Eukaryota; kingdom Metazoa; phylum Arthropoda; class Insecta; order Orthoptera; family Acrididae; genus Schistocerca; species Schistocerca americana. The sequence goes on along the minus strand of NC_060121.1, from coordinate 409,764,153 downwards.
CAGCTAAGCCAGTTTTACTACTGATTTATTTTTCTTGTTGCTGCACATTGGCTCATAATAGTTGTAATGTTGCATTTGCTTTGCTAATTTATATTTAATGCTGCTTGCTTTGATACTTTGCATTTTTTCTCTTTCTTGTTTGTGCTAATGTTCATGCTGCTGCATTGCCTTGTCCCTTAGTTTATGTATCTGAGCTCATTAGACTTAAGTCAGCTTAAGAAGGGGAATAATACTATATAAGACACTAACTATGAAGAATAGTGGAAGAATGCATTGAGAAGTTATATGAAAAAGATTTGGGCCAATATGAGTATTGTACGATGAGAAATAGTTATTTTGAAAGAGGGTATGAATAGACAAGTAGGTTTAGGGACAACAGAGTTAGGTAGGATTTTCTTGAAAACAAATAAGGAGGTAAAGAATATGTGAAAATACTAATACAGAAAGCATGTGTAGATAGTACCTTTTTCGAATAATGATGAATCAAGAGAGATCTCCAAGAAGTAAAGGATGTTTTATTTAAAAATGAAATACAATAAATACTGCAGTACTGAATGTTATGCTGAAAACCAACCCTGTCCTTTCCTTTTGTGTGTTGCTGCTATGTGTTTGTGTGTGCCTTTGTGTGTCTATGTTCTTCCTGTCATTATGTGTTTATCTGACAAGAGTTATGTTGTAGAATTTTTCTAATACTATGCTGCATTTGCTATGAGGGGGAGTACTGTTATCCTCATATATAACCTGTTCTTTACTTTGGAAAAATGTGTAGATATTACTTATTCTATTATGTTTCCTTTTTATGCTCATGTATCAGTCTGATGTTCTAATTAATATACTCATTTGTTCATTTATTTACTTATGTTGTAATTTCTATAATACTTATGTATTTGCTTATTTCTATTCTTTTGTAATGCCTGGATTACTACTAATGTTATCATGTTTTTAATGATTTTTTTGTACCCTTTTAATTGTATTATCATGTCATAAAATTGTAATTGACACCAATTCTTCAAATTAAGTAAATACTAGGGTTTCATTTCACTGCACACATTTCTGTTGGTCATAGTATATGCACAATATGTGAGAATTTAAAAAAAGACTGTTAGTGCTCACACGTGTGTTGATAATTCAGCAAGGGACTGGCTAACAGCACTGCTGGTTCTAAAGACATTTCAAAATAATTTTTTCTGAGTGCACAAGTGGTGGTTCACGGACTTGCTATATTATCTGCAAGACTCTTTGATGGTGATTGTGCACCCACACAGTCGCAACACTTGGCTACTGGCCATCTCTAAAAGGACTACAGTGGATCTGCACCTTTGATGGCCCACCAATACCATAATCTCTACAAGGACTACAGTGGGTCTGCACAGTTGGTGGCCCACCAATACCATAATCTCTACCAGGACTACCGTGGGTCTGCACCTGTGGTGACCCACTAATACCATTATCTCTACAAGAAATACTGTGGGTCTGCTCTGTGATGACCTACCTACCAATATCTTTCAAAACTTCGACTGACTCTGCTGTGGGTTTGCTATGTTGTGGCCCATTACCTATCTGCACGTCAAGAGTCAGCACAGTCTTTCCGTTGGAAGGACAACACTACTTCTTCAAGACTGCATGGAAAACCACTACTTCCATGTGCATTTTCTTTTACTGCTCAGACTTTGTGCATAAAACTGCAATTACTACTGTGATGAATGATCAGGACTGTCTTTATGGACTGCGAGGACAATTTTTGCTTTTGACCAACGGTGTATCAAGAAGTGTGTGCATTGGATCTATTTGTTATTGTTAATATGAAATATTTTATCAAAGCACTATTGACCACCGCCCAAAAGAAATTGTAAAAGTTTTTGTGGGGAGCATGGGGGCTACGTAAGTAGGATGTTTAGGTTTTTATGTTGGTAACGCCACGTAGCGCTCTGTATTAAAATCACTGACTGCTCTGTGTGCAGTCTGTGGCTGGGTGGACTCTTTGTTGGAAGTTTTTAGTACAGAGCGCTACGTGGCGTTACCAACATAAAAACCTAAACAATCTACTTACACAAGTTGTTAGATCGGTTACTGCAGATACAGTGGTAAGTTCTAAACATTTAAGTGAGTTTGAACGTAGTGTTATTCTCGGCTCACGAACGATGGAACACAGCATCTCCGAGACAGCTATGAAGTGGGGACTTTCACGTACGACCATTTCACGAGTGTACCGTGAATATCAGGAAGCTGGTAAAACGTGAAATCTCCGACATCGCTGCGGCCGGAAAAAGAACCTAGAAGAACAGGACCAACGATGACTGAAGACAATCTTTTAGCGTGGCAAAGGTGCAACCCTTCCGGAAGTTACTGCATATTTCAGTGCTAGTCCATCAAAAAGTGTCAGCGTCCGAACCATTGAACGAAAGATCATCGATATGGGCTTTCGAAGCCGAAGGCCTGCTCGTGTACCCTTGATGACTGCACAACACAGAGCTTTACCCCTCGCCTGGGCCCGTCAAAACCGACATTGGAGTGTTGATGACTGGAAACATGTTGCCTGGTCTGGTGAGTCTCGTATCAAATTGTATCGAGCGGATGGACGTGTACGGGTACGGAGACAACCTCATGAATCCATGGACCCTGCATATCAGCAGGGGACTGTTCAAGCTGGTGGTCGCCCTGTAATGGTGTGCAGTTTAGTCATATGAGACCCCTGGTACGTGTAGATACCAGACTGGCAGGTGACACGCACGTAAGCGTCCTGTCTGATCACCTGCATCCATTCAAGTCCATTGTGCACTCCGACGGACTTAGGAAATTCCAGCAAGATAAATTGCTACAGAGTGGCTCCAGGATCACTCCTCTAAGTTTAAACTCTTCCGCTGGCCACCAAATTCCTCAGACATGAACATTATTGAATGTATCTGAAATGCCTTGCAACGTGCTGTTCAATCGATTCCATGCCACGTGGTGTTACGGCACTTCTGCCTGTTCGCGGGGGTCCTACACTATATTAGGCAGGTGTACCAGTTTATTTGGCTCTTCAGTGTAAATTTGCAGTGACATTCAGTGGTATACACGGGTACTGTGTACAAAATGTATTGCGAGTAGAGTTAGTAGTAAAGAAGTAACAGATCAAAACACCATGCCTGTTGCTTAAGTTCTACTGCATGAACAGCGAAAACGTAGTAGGTCATGAATTTTTTTCAGCATTTTGTGGGAAGCGTCAACGGGAAAAGTTTCGTAAAGGTATCAAATAATGCATATAGATTATTGGAACTCGCAATTGCTCTCATTTTAAAATTCTGTTTTAATATGTTCTGGGTAATTTGTGAGTTGTGAGCTACACTGCCTCATCTACATCTACGTCAACTACATCACGTTACGCAACCCAGCTACCGGCGGGCGGCGGAGCGTTGATCGCCCCTTCCTTGTTCCACCAGCGAATGGCGCATGGGAAGAATGTTTGTCGGTAAGCCTGTGTATTTCCGGGCGGGAAGGAGCGCCCGGTCGCCGGCACGAATACGCCCGGCGGAGTTGTGTCGAGGTCCGGTGAGCCAGCCAGTCTGTGGATGTTTCTAGGCGGTTTTCCATCTGCCATGGCGTATGCGGGCTGGTTCCCCTTACTCTGCCTCAGCTACACTATGTCGGCGATTGCTGCGCAAACAAGTTCTCCACGTACGCGTACACCACCATTACTCTACCACGCAAACATAGGGGTTACACTCGTCTGGTGTGTGACGTTCCCTGGGGAGGGGGGGGGGGGTGTCCACCGGGAGCCGAACCGCAACGATAACCCTGGTTTCGGTGTGGGGCGGCGGAGGGGTGAAGTGGACTGCGGTAGTCGTCGTGGGGTTGTGGACCGCTGCGGCTGCGGCGGGGACGTAGCCTCTCTGTCGTTCCTAGGCCCCCGGTTAACATACGACATACAACAAGCCTGTGTATTAGTTCTAATTTCTCGATTTTTCTCCTCGCGGTCATTCGCGAGACGTAGACGGGATGAAGTAATATGTCGTCCGACTCTTCCCAGAAAGCGCTCCCTCGAAATGTCAATAGTAAACCTCTCCGTGCTGCTCAAGCCTCTCTTGTAACATCTGGCACTGGAGACTTGAGATTCTCTGCAACGCTCTCGCGCCGACTAAACGGTCTCGTGAGCAAATGCGCCTCTCTTCGTTGGGTCTGCTTCATCTCTTCTATCAGTTCTACCTGGTAAGGATCCCAGATATGTGAACAGTACTCAGGAATCGGTCGAACAAGCGCCTCGTATGCCGCTTCCTTCGTGCATGTGTTAAAATTCTTTAAGATTTTTTCTATGAATCTCAGTCTGACATCTACTTTTCCTATTTGCTGTATGTCGTCATTCTACTTAAGGTCCTTCTGGATAGTTACTCCTAGATATTTTGCAGTAGATACTGTTTCCAGCAATTTGTCACCAATAGCGTTGTTGTACAGTAGCGGATTTATTTTCATATGTATGCGCCATACGTTACATTTATCCAACATTTGTAGGTCATTCTGCAAATCGATACTGCCTTCTGGCGTTGCTTTTTTCTTATACACAACCGCATCATCTGCGAAGAGTCTTCAAGAGATTCCGACGCTTTGTACAAGATCGTTTACATACATGTAAAAAGTAACGGTCCTAACACCTTTCCCTGGGGTACTCCGGAAATTTTGATTCCATTTAGAGCGACGAGTTGAGTTCTATCTGTAAGGAAGTCTTGAATGCAGTAGGAAATTCGGTCTGATACTGGGTAGGCTCATAACAGTAAATATACACCCAGTTTCTAACTGTAATACTTGTCTTACTGCGTGAAGGCCTTACATCAGAGTGTACCTCTTAATGAGTAGATTATGATAATATTTTAAATTTTTGAATGATATGAAATAACGAAAATCGGGTTTTTTGTTGTCTCTGGAACCAATTAGATTGGCAACCTGCAACTGGGTCCGGGTGACTGTGCACTAGATGAGTGATTTGTTAATACAGAAATTCATGTAACAGAATGTACAATTACAGTGCAGCCTTACGCGAGGGGTACCGAACTAGAGAAGTTTTCGGGGAAGCTTCCGTAGAGCTTAACAAGTAGGAGAACAGTACGCGCACAATTGAAGACGTGAAGGCAGCTCGTGTGTCACGCTCGGATAGCTCTGTGGTTGAGAGCATTGCCCAGCAGCGCCAAGGAACATGGTTCAGATTCCGATGTCGCACGTACTTCTAATTAGCCAGGAAGTTTAGCAGTGTCGTTGCTTATCTGCATAAGTGTGCAGGAGTGACTGACGCTGACAGACCAAGAACCAAGAAATGACTGTAATTCAAAAATTACTTATATTGGAAACAAATAAGCCCTCGGTCACAAATATTAAGTCAAAATTGACCAGGTTTCGACGCTACTATGAGCGTCGTCTTCAGAATTAAACTAACTGTTCTTAAACATATTAGATATGTAATACATTAATAAATTTGAAGTTTGTACTAACAGGAAAGAGATGCAGTACTTACAAGTCACGTTTTAAAAAATCTAAGCCGGAAAGGCGACGTCATGAGGAGTTGTCAATAAGACGGCGAGCCGCTAAGGGCTGCGCGTACTTGACTGAACAAGGGTTGCAACAACACTGAGGTGCCCACGTTAGAAAGTGTGGGCAAGTAAACATGGTGTTGCTACGAGCGCCATCTAGTAGCCGCAGAAACAACTAGGCTACTGTACATTCAAAATTAGACACATGAAGTTATGATGAAGCTAATTCAGGCATAACGTAAGCACTAATAATAATAGGATGAAGTTACCTATTTATCTGCTTTAAACAGAGATACATTTTGTAACGTAATAAAACGTCAGTTATGACATACAAGAAAACAGCAAAGATGTAACAGGAAACCCACTTTTCGGCAAGCTGCATGAGGAAATCTGAATCAAAGATCAAGCAATGGCTTTATACAGTCGAGATTTTATTTCGCAGCTGCAGCTGTTCGTTGAGAATGAGGCCATCATGACGGGAGAGATGTTTGAAAACCTCCAATTCCTCTAAAACATCTAACCTACGGCCCTTCTTTTCAGTATGCAGAATATTGATATCGCCTATGGCTTTAGGCACGTGTCCAGTAGTTAAGAGATGATCGGCAAAGGATGAATTTAGCGGACTGGTGCCGTTCTTTCTCAAAAGATGTTCTTTATATCTGATGGTGAAAGCACGTCCAGTTTGCCCTATATAATAGGAGGAGCAGGTATCACAGATGATCTTATAAACGCCAGAACTTTCTGTAGGGGAGCGGAAATTATGAATGAAGTTTCTCTTCAGATTATTATTATTAGAGAAGGTAACATTACAGTTGTATTTGTTGCGAAGCATGCGCTGAATCTGATAGGAAATGGGTCCTACAAAAGGAATAGAAAAACTCGGTCTGTCTGTAAATATTTTGCAGGTCAATAATGGTTGACATAGCAAAAATTACTTCCGTGGCATTCTGCAGGACCATTAGTCCACGCGGAAGGTGCTTTCCGCCATCTTGCTTCCGTATCCAACGTCAAAGATCATATTCATGTGTATAAGGTGACCTCCTTCTTTGTGGAGGCTAGGAGATTTGAGCAAAATAAAGCGTCTTTGCGCACAGCCAGCAGTTTCCGCCAATGGCCGAGTTTGCGCTAAGGGTGCATGTCACTGAGGATAGCACTTTATTTTATTTCACAGAAACGTAGACGGAGCTATTATTGTACCAAGCGAAAATTAAAAACAGAACATTAGGTGCACCAGACTACTTTTCATATGAGTATTATTCCTTTCTTCGCAGGAGGGATGCAGAAAGAAGAAAGGAGGAAAATTAGGTATTAAGATCCGATCGAGGACAAGGTCTATAGAGACGGAGCGCTAGTTCAGATTGAGGTAGAATGGGGAAGGAGATCGACCCTGTCTTTTTCAGGAAATCGTCTACATCTACATCTATACCTACATTTATACTCCGCAAGCCACCCAACGGTGTGTGACGGAGAGCACTTTGCGTGCCACTGTCATTACCTCCCTTTCCTGTTCCAGTCGCGTATGGTTCGCGGGACGAACGACTGTCTGAAAGCCTCCGTGCGCGCTCGAAGCTCTCTAATTTTACATTCGTGATCTCCTCGGGAGGTACAAGTAGGGGGAAGCAAGATATTCGATACCTCATCCAGAAACGCACCCTCTCGAAACCTGGCGAGCAAGCTACACCGCGATGCAGAGCGCCTCTCTTGCAGAGTCTGCCACTTGAGTTTGCTAAACATCTCCGTAACGCTATCACGGTTACCAGATAACCCTGTGACGAAACGCGCCGCTCTTCTTTGGATCTTCTCTATCTCCTCCGTCAACCCGATCTGGTACGGATCCCACACTGATGAGCAATACTCAAGTATAGGTCGAACAAGTGTTGTAAGCCACCTCCTTTGTTGATGGACTACATTTTCTAAGGACTCTCCCAATGAATCTCAACCTGGTACCCGCCTTACCAACAATTAATTTTATATGATCATTCCACTTCAAATCGTTCCGCACGCATACTCCCAGATATTTTGCAGAAGTAACTGCTACCAGTGTTTGTTCCGCTATCATATAATCATACAATAAAGGATCCTTCTTTCTATGTATTCGCAATACGTTACATTTGTCTATGTTAAGGGTCAGTTGCCACTCCCTGCACCAAGTGCCTATCCGCTGCAGATCTTCCTGCGTTTCGCTACAATTTTCTAATGCTGCAACTTCTCTGTATACTACAGCATCATCCGCGAAAAGGCGCACGGAACTTCCGACACTATCTACTAGGTCATTTATACATATTGTGAAAAGCAATGGTCCCATAACACTCCCCTGTGGCACGCCAGAGGTTACTTTAACGTCTGTAGACGTCTCTCCATTGATAACAACATGCTGTGTTCTGTTTGCTAAAAACTCTTTAGTCCAGCCACACAGCTGGTCTGATATTCCGTAGGCTCTTACTTTGTTTATCAGGCGACAGTGCGGAACTGTATCGAACGCCTTCCGGAAGTCAAGGAAAATAGCATCTACCTGGGAGCAGGTATATAATATTTTCTGGGTCTCATGAACAAATAAAGCGAGTTGGGTCTCACACGATCGCTGTTTCCGGAATCCATGTTGATTCCTACAGAGTAGATTCTCGGTTTCCAAAAACGACATGATACTCGTTTTTGGAAACCCAGAATCTACTCTGTAGGAATCATCATGGATTCCGGAAACAGCGATCGTGTGAGACCCAACTCGCTTTATTTGTTCATGAGACATTTACGTTAAGCGATTCAGAGAAGCTGCGGAAAACCTGAATCTGGATGGCCAGATGGGGACTGGAACAGACGTTTCCCCTAATGTGAATCCGGTTTTACCACTTTGTCACCTCGTCCAGTAAGAAGCAGTTAAAACGCACTGGGCATACTGCGCTTCGACGCACGATGCACCACCGTCGTCCTTCCGGGCGCACGTTTCACTCGGTCTGTCTGTAAGTATCTTGCAGGTCAATAATCGTTGACATAGCAAAAGTACGCTGCCTAGTAGTGACGTACTTGTTGGGGGAAGTCCTCGAGGTGGATGCAGGAGTGGAACGGGAACACTTTTTGTTGACTGCTGGCAGCCTTCAGAGCAGCTGACCAAAAACTGCTCTTACCTCAGAGTTCAGCGAAGCCCGGGTGACGCAAATCTCGTCTCCATAGGGCTCCTCCACCCCTCCCCTCCTCACTTCTCCTCATCGCCTTACATCCAATAAACCAAACCACTGCACTGGGTTCCACCTGCGCAGCATTTCCTCACTCAGCAGACTCCACCAACAGAGCGTACCAGAGGGATATCTGTACTCTGCAGACTACCTTTGGGTGTGTGGCGGAGGGCACTTCGAGAAGCGCATGCATTCCTCCTCCATCTCTCCGTCATTCCATTTCTCCTGTTCCCTTTCCGAACGGTGAGCGAGTAAAACTTCTGTCAGCATAGGATCGAATTTTTCTGGTTTATCCGTCATAGTGATTTCGCGAAATGAATGTGGCAAAAAGTAATATGTTTCTTTACCCTTCTTGGAATGTATCTTCTCGGAATTTTAAGCCGTTAGTGAAGCATTACGTCTGTTTTTATGGTCTGCCACTTACGATGGATGAGCATCTCTATGACGTTCTTGGGCTTACTAAATGATCCGGCGACAAATTGTATGCCTTTTCTTTGGTGCTCCTCGACATCCTCTACGAATCCCACCTGGTAACGAACCCGCACTGATGACAAAGTCACAACAATCGATGGAACTAAGGTTTTGCAAGCTGTCTTTTTCTGATGAAATATTTTCTAGAATTCTTCCAGTTAATCTCATTCTAGCATTCCCTTTCCCTGCAACGAGAAACTCATACTCCTAGATATTCTACGGTTGTTACTGTCACATTAGAAGGACTTTAAATGTAAAATTTTACACGAGCTGACGAGTATAATTAAAGAAAGTAAGGTCAATATACTTGACACTTCAGAAGCTTAAAAAAACTCTAGGGAACAATGGATATCGAAGGGTAGTTGTTAATCTGGAGTGGGCTGTGACAAAAGGACAGAGCAAAGGCTGTTACAATAGCTTTGATTAACAATCATTCCGGAAACTTAAAGGTATTGACAAATATGTCATCGAAAAAAATGTTAACAATACATAGTGAAACAGCTGGAGGAAAACGCAACCACACCAGTGTATGCTCTTGAAGGAGGCAAGAAAGACGAAACTGATAAACTCTCTAAGATGCTGTACAAGACATATGTTTTAGAGGATCAGCACAGTTAGGCAATAGTTGCAGGAGATTTTGATGCACCAGCAGGTAACAACCAACGCCAGGCTTTACAAGTGACAAACAAATATAGGTTTAGATATGTTGTAAAGTTTAATACTTTCAAAATCATAAACACTTTCCACAAGAGGAAATGATACAGTCATCAAAATGATACCGTAGCGCAATAGACTATATCATTGCTAATAAAAAGTACAGTACTCTCATTAGATGCACCCACCTATGCAGAGACATGGATGAAGGGTCAGAGCGTTACTTCGTTAAATGCAAATTAACAAGTATGTTTCCTTGGATAAAACTGAAGAAAACCCTAAAACCATTACAAGAAGAAGTTATGAAATGCGGTTACTAAAAGAAGACAGAAACATCTGTATCGCTAGGAGCAGCCAAGGAATATCAAACAGTATCAAGAGAGTGACAGTATTGATACTAAACGAAGAAACTTAAATGATATTGTGCATAAGACGGCATACGAGGCTCTTGGCAACAGGAAAAGGAATTACAGGATGAACCATCTAAAATTATCGAATGACGAAACCAAAACAGCTTGTAGCGTTGCTCTTGGGGCGCGAAAAGAAATAGAATTGTTATTTTATATTTTTTCTCGAAAAAATTTCGAAAAAATGAATATTTTGGTGGGCCGCTTGGCAACAGAATCAGGGATTGATTACACTATTATAATAACATATGTTGAACATTAAATACCTGAATAAGAGCAGCATATTTGATATATTTGAGATCGTTCGGAAGAAACATTATCATTTCTGTGCATTTTTATAGTCGCGATGTAGTCATACTCGGAACAACACTAAGGGACCAGAAGATTTATAGACTTTGAAAGAAATGCAACACTACACAATTAAAAAAAAACAGTTGTTTCAGAAATAGTAGGAAAACGGTAATGTTCCTTCTGCCTCATGCTGCGTTCGGCCCATCAGCGTGATCGTAATTTCTGGTGATGAACTAACACAAAATAATTATCATTCAGGTAAATAAGGAGATGGAAATGATCAAGGTTAGTTTACTAAAATAAGCACACTTGTCTTTAACTCACCTTTTTTTAATGCTGCGTACCTTTTCATATTAAATTACAATAGATGACCACTGTGGCTAAATACTTTATACATAACAGTCAAAATGTCCTCTTCATGCTGTGTGTTCGTAATCAATTACAAGAAACTACATGTTTTCTGATTGGAAAAATAACGATTAGCATATTTTCTCAATATTTTCGCATAAAATATAAAATACCGTTGCGGAACGCAGCAAGTCCGCGTCCGCCTTTCATGGAATACAAACAGTAAAAGGTGAGACGCCAAATGCCTCATTTGTCTTGAATCAACAGAATTCTTTGTCATATCATTAATCGATACATGTACATAGAGATTTACAGGCACCGCACAAGAATGGCAAATATAAAGAATAATAGATTCTGTCGCTGCTATGCGATGGTTCATTTCTTTTACTTTACAGTTCGATAACTTTAGGCCATCAGGCGCTTACTACTGAGCGTTTATTAATGTTTGTGAGGCGAAAATTACTAATATTACACTGCCTCCCATGAGGAGGGAAGGAATACCGAAGGTATTACTTTCATCCTCATGCCCATTGGAATATTTGTAATTTTCAGGTGTAAGATACAGGTTATTAAAAGTTTTCATTTCACATTCATTCCATAAAAGAATTAACGTTACAATTTGTAATTACTGACGATAGATCATTGTGAATTTGTTCTGTTTTTCTATCAGTCTTTGTATGGATTCAGTCTTTCTTGATGATTCTTAAAATTAAGGCTATAAGTACACATATTTACAAAATTTATAAGGAAAAAAAGTCAGATTTCATTTTTCATCGTTGCAAAAGTAATTTGACTATCACACCTGGTACACAACTTTCTGTTTTGACTGTATTCATTATATTGTCATCATCTTGTCTGTTGATTGCTTTGTCCGTTATCGCACTTAATTATACATTCGGAAGGATCGGATCCTTTGACGTATTTTCGTGTGCTTATTTTCATTAGCATCGTGACCTCTCGTTAAAGTTTACATTTCAACAGTGTTCAGAGGTGACCTTCTGATTTATCTGTGTGTATAATCAGTCATTATACTAATTACGCTAACTTCTCTATCTTAGAGTCTCTCAGAAGGATTATGATACACACAAAAATGTTTTCAGTACAGGATGTCAATGTTTTTGCTACAGAATGTAGCGCACAGCAACTGATGTTGGCGGTTGAAGGTTTACATTATTACGTCACATGGTGGCTGTCCGCCTCCAGTGTTACGAGCAGTCTTGAAATTCAGTCTGCACGCGCACGCGACTGGAGCTTACTTGCAGATACTTGATTTCGCGTTAGAGGAGCCGTGCGTCGCTTTTGTTCGTCGGATCGTGGCTTTGTGCATTTTAGATTGCTGGAGGGAGCTTCTGCCACCGAAACTGCCTCACATCACTTCCTGTCCACTACCCAGTTACGGATTCACAAGTAAGTGGTAGCTACCGCTGCAACTGCATGTGTGGAATGACACTGATTATGACACACTGCACACATCAATGAATTTTTCACACATATGGTGCAGTAGAATACTGCCACTGAAAATCGTCGAACATTATAACTTCACTTGCACTGTGGCAAGCGTCTGCATGAACGTTGTATTCGATTAAATTCTCACTTCATAACATCACACTGTGTTTACAAGTTGATTTACATACTAATATTTACAAGAGTTTATTTAAACCGAGAAATAATCTAATTTACCACTTTGATTCAGAACAATTGTTTCTTAATTAGTGTTTGCTTTTACCATTTATGCCTACGGTCACAGATAAGCTATTAAAAGTCCTTTTTCTTTGACCAGATTCATTCCAATCTCCTTTACAAATTAATTTCATTCATAGTAATCTTTATCACGCTTGCTTATTCATTTTTGGACCCAATACCTTTTTTAATGCTCATCTTATTTAGTGACTTGTGAGTGGTGCTTCATTTATGTCAAAGTAACTCTCTCGTATGTGCTTGTCTTAAAAGAAAATTCGAGGACAGATTTGAAAATAGCAAATCCGCCTCTGGACTTCGTGTAGAAATACAAACAGTCGAAAAAGAAAGAGGGCAAAGCGGGCCTACTCGTGGATCGTCGACAGAATTTAACTTACTCCTCAATGAGGTCGAAAATTTAATGTACATTGCGCAATACAAAAGCAATTTGCGCGCCACGTACCTACTCATTTTTCTACGTAGTGCCTCACTTTCCAAGCACACGTGCATATTTACACGTTGATCCTGGGGGGCGGATGGGAAGGATCTTAAAGGATTTGCACTTAGGAAAGGGATTCAATAATCACAGAGGAAACAAGAAATATTGCAGTGCATACTTAAAATAAAATCTATCACTTCAAGCATGTATATCTAATATTTATCTTGCTGCAGCTTGCTTACTGCTCTTTGTTCATTTCTTAGACTACGTCAAGTTTATGCATTACGCATTTGGGCATTAATTATCATTTGTATATATAATCCTCTCACTAGAGTGTTGTTGTTTGCTGCTGTGGCGATCTGTGAAGCTTGGGTGAGATTCTTATTCTAGTTGCTGCTAGCTTGTGAATTTGCAGTATCGCTAATGCTCAATAGTACCGTGAAGCTGCCATAATAAACCATGTTACTCATATGTTCTTTTACTCAGCTTGTTTATAGGCTGGACTGATCTTACTTTGCGTTATATAATAAACTTCCTTTTTATTCCATCACGCTTTTACTTAAGGTTAAAGTCAGGTCTTTTTAGAACAATTGCGCTGCGTTATCAATCTGTTCATGCTTAATCCTAGGTATCTGCTTACTTCAAAGAGACGTTATTTTACGGCTGCCACAGCACTGTGCTGGAACTTACAAGTTAAATCTACCGACTGTTTTGCGCTAACAGGTGGTACCTTATTTGCTTCACATTTGAAATTAGGGAAAAACCTCATGGAATCGAAACTTTTCACACTACTTTCCTCCCTTGTCTGGACGTTAAGTATTTTCTATCAAAACAAGTCATTAATTTGCCCCCGATTAAAATTCACTTACTAATACTCAGGGCATATAGTCATCATTTTCATATTACTGTTTAGCGAGAGAATTGCATTATTCGCTCCTTCCTCCTCATTTTCAAATTACTATTTAGCGAGAGAAGTGCATTATTCGCTCCTTCCTCTTTCCTCATTTTAGTCCCTCGGGGATAATTAATACCTTTCGAGTACATCATTTTTCTTGCATACTAACTTATAACTAAAATTGGAAATCGCCTCTAGGACATGTCCTCCTGTTTACATCAAGATTATTCATATAAATACTTGTCTACAACTTATTCTGTATTTTATTTTCCAGACACGTTGTTTTAATACATAAGGTTTTCTTTTAGCACTGGTTAATGTCCGTAGTCAGTTCAGTTCAGTTCTTGCCACTCATTGGTTATTCCTGATCTCCAATACCTTAGAATTTTCTTACAGCTTAAATTAACTTAATTCCTGGCGCTATTAAATTTTCTTAAAAAATGATGGTGGAATAATCCTTTGATTTTATTCGTGGCTGGGTCAGATAAAAAAGAGCTACCAATGTGTGGTTTCCTCATTATCACAAAGGGACCTTCATAAATGTGTTACCACTTACGATTCTTCTTTAACAACAGGGATGGTTTAAAGTGAGTCCTGACTAATACCTTTTCTCCTTCTTTGAAATCGATAACTCTGTTTACCTTCTTATCACTGATTTTAGTACAGACAATACACGACTCGAATAAGGTGAATGAGATACTACTATCACATTCCAGCGTAACATTTTCCTGATCTCGCACTTGACAGCTTCACGTCTCGCATATGGAATGGAATAGCTTGCTCTACAGTAGGTTGAATGGAGCAGGACATTCATTCGATATTCAAAGCAATTTATTAGTCCAGGTTTCTGAGAAAATACTTAAACATAATGTGTTAACAAATTGTAAAGCTCATTCTTCTGTTTGGATAATTCAGTGGACTCACTAGCTTTACCGTATAATTCATTCTGGCCGCGAATTAGGTCTTTATACACATCGTCATTAACACTTTCAAGATCTGTCATGTCTTCTGTCTGACTGTACTGTTGTCTTTTAGTTCATGGCCGTACTGCTATTTGAAGCACACCAAAGTTTCTCTTCACCTTGTTGTTGTTGTTGTGGTCTTCAGTCCTGAGACTGGTTTGATGCAGCTCTCCATGCTACTCTATCCTGCACAAGCATTTTCATCTCCCAGTACTTAATGCAACCTACATCCTTCTGAATATGCTTAATGTATTCATCTCTTAGTCTCCCTATACGATTCTTTCCCTCCACAATGCCCTCCATCGCTAAATTTGTAATCCCTTGATGCCTCAGAACATGCCCTACCAACCGGTCCCTTCTTCTTGTCAAGTTGTGCCACAAACTCTTCTCCCCTATTCTATTCAGTACCTCCTCATTAGTTACGTGATCTACCCATCTAATCTTTAGCATTCTTCTCTAGCACCACAACTCGAAAGCTTCTATTATCCTCCTGTCCAAACTATTTATCGTTCATGTTTCACTTCCATACATGGCTACACTCCATACAAGTACTTTCAGAAACGACTTCCTGACACTTAAATCTATACTCGATGTTAACAAATTCCTCTTCTTCAGAAACGCTTTCCTTGCCATTGCCAGTCTACATTTTATATCATCTCTACTTCGACTATCATCAGTTATTTTGCTCCCCAAATAGCTAAACTCATTTACTACTTTAAGCGTCTCATTTCCTAATCGAATTCCCTCAGCATCACCCGACTTAATTCGACTACATTCCATTACTCTCATTTTGCTTTTGTTGATGTTCATCTTATATCCTCCTTTCAAGACACTGTCCATTCCGTTCAACTGCTCTTCCAAGTCCTTTGCTGTCTCTGACAGAATTACAATGTCATCGGCGAACCTCAAAGTTTTTATTTCTTCCCCATGGATTTTAATTCCTACTCCGAATTTTTCTTTTGTTTCCTTTACTGCTTGATCAATATACAGACCGAATAACATCAGGGAGAGGCTACAACCCTCTCTCACTCCCTTCCCAACCACTGCTTCCCTTTCATGCCCCTCGACTCTTATAACTGCCATCTGGTTTCTGTACAAATTGTAAATAGCCTTTCGCTCCCTGTATTTTACCCCTGTCACTTTCAGAATTTGAAAGAGAGTATTCCAGTCAACATTGTCAAAAGCATTCTCTAAGTCTACAAATTCTAGAAAAGTAGGTTTGCCTTTCCTTTATCTTTCTTCTAAGATAAGGCGTAAGGTAAGTATTGCCTCACGTGTTCCAACATTTCTACAGAATCCAAACTGATCTTCTACCACTTTTTCCATTCGTCTGTAAAGAATTCGCGTTAGTATTTTGCAGCTGTGACTTATTAAACTGATAGTTAGGTAATTTTCACATCTGTCAACACCTGCTTTCTTTGAGATTGGAATTATTATATTCTTCTTGAAGTTTGAGGGTATTTCGCCCGTCTCACACATCTTGCTTACCAGATGGTAGAGTTTCGTCATGACTGGCTCTCCCAAGGCCGTCAGTAGTTCTAATGGAATGTTGTCTACTCCCGGGGCCTTGTTTCGACTCAGGTCTTTCAGTGCTCTGTCAAACTCTTCACGCAGTATCGTATCTCCCATTTCATCTTCATCTACATCCACTTCCATTTCCATAATATTGTCCTCAAGTACATCGCCCTTGTATAGACCCTCTATATACTCCTTCCATCTTTCTGCTTTCCCTTCTTTGGTTAGAACTGGGTTTCCATCTGAGCTCTTGATATTCATACAAGTGGTTCTCCAAAGGTCTCCTTAATTTTCCTGTAGGCAGTATCTATCTTACCCCTAGTGAGATAAGCCTCTACATCCTTACATTTGTCCTCTAACCATCCCTGCTTAGCAGTTTTGCACTTCCTGTCGATCTCATTTTTGAGACGTTTGTATTCCTTTTTGCCTGCTTCATTTACTGCATTTTTATGTTTTCTCCTTTCATCAATTAAATTCAATATTTCTTCTGTTACCCAAGGATTTCTACCAGCCCTCGTCTTTTTACCTATTTGATCTTCTTCAAGCCTTCACTACTTCATCCCTAAGAGCTACCCATTCTTCTTCTACTGTATTTCTTTCCCCCATTCCAGTCAATTGTTCCCTTATGCTCTCCCTGAAACTCTCTACAACCTCTGGTTCTTTCAGTTTATCTAGGTCCCATCTCCTTAAATTCCCACCTTTTTGCAGTTTCTTCAGTTTTAATCTACAGGTCAGAGTCTACATCTGCCCCTGGAAATGTCTTACAATTTAAAACCTGGTTCCTAAATCTCTGTCTTACCATTATATAATTATCTGATACCTTCTAGTATCTCAAGAATTCTTCCATGCATACAACCTTCTTTCATGACTCTTGAACTATGATTAATTTATGCTCTGTGCAAAATTCTACCATTTCTTACCCCCAATCCATATTCACCTACTATGTTTCCTTCTCTCCCTTTTCCTACTGACGAATTCCAGTCACCCATGACTATTAAATTTTCGTCTCCCTTCATACATTTCATCAATTTCTTCATCATCTGCAGAGCTAGTTGGCACATAAACTTGTACTACTGTAGTAGGTGTGGGCTTCGTGCCATCTTGGCCACAATAATGCGTTCACTATGCTGTTTGTAGTAGCTTACCCGCACTCCTATTTTTTATTCATTATTAAACCAACTCCTGCATTACCCCTATTTGATTTTGTATTTATAACCCTGTATTCACCTGGCCAAAAGTCTTGTTCCTCCTGCCACCGAACTTCACTAATTCCCACTATATCTAACTTTAACCTATCCATTTCCCTTTTAAATTTTCTACCCTACCTGCCTGATTAAGGGATCTGACATTCCACACTCCGATCCGTAGAACGCCAGTTTTCTTTCTCCTGATAACGACGTCCTCCTGAGTAGTCCCCGCCCGGAGATCCGAATGGGGGACTATTTTACCTCCGGAATATTTTACCCAAGAGGATGCCATCATCATTTAACTATACAGTAAAGCTGCATGCCCTCGGGAAAAATTACAGCTGTAATTTCCCCTTGCTTTCGGCCGTTCACAGTACCAGCACAGCAAGGCCGTTTTGGTTAGTGTTACAAGGCCAGATCAGTCAATCATCCAGACTGTTGCCCCTGAAACTACTGAAAAGGCTGCTGCCCCTCTTCAGGAACCACACGATTGTCTGGCCTCTCAACAGATACCCCTCCGTTGTGGTTGCACCTACGGTACGGCCACCTGCATCGCTGAGGCACATAAGCCTCCCCACCAACGGCAAGGTCCATGGTTCATGGGGGGGGGGGGGGGGGGGGGTGTCTTCACCTTACTTCTTAACAAATTTACTGTTACTTGTTGCTGACCCACTACTCCCGCTACTAGAGTACAGATTCCATACTCGACGTCAATTTTAGGTTTCGTCTGTCTCAAGAATTCCATACTCAGGATACATGGCACTGATAGGTTTTTAACAATAAGAAAAATGCATGTTACTGAAATAGACTCTATCTGGATTTGAAGTTGAGATTTACACGTTGTGCTAGTGGACCAATTGCTCCCGAAAGGGTGCACCTTGAATTGGTAGTGATAAAACTATGCATACAGAGGATATTTCCTTAAATAAACGTAAAGATAAGACATTTATATTAGCTCCTGTATCTACAATGGCTGTTACTGGTATGTTGGCAATTGATACTTTTATGGAAGCTTGAACTTCTTCGTCCCATGCGTCATCATTGTCTTTCGTCTCAGTGTCTGCTACTAGGTCATCCCGTAAGTTTGTCTCTTTGTCATGGCTAATTGCTTTAATTTCGTGTGGGGTGCCCCCATTCAAACCTGCAGCATCCTCTAGGAGGCTCAAAGGTGCTGCTTTTAATTTTCCGTTCGACCCTTACTTTCCTGCTGATTTATATTTCTTAAAGTTTCTTCCGTCTCGAACTGGTGTTGGTTTTGTGGTACGAACTCGGGTGGAAATGGATCTTGTTGTCCTGGCGTATTCGCTTGCGCATAATAAATTTGCGTATTATGCGGGCGTTTAGGCTTCAGACTTTCCGAAGGTCCGTTCGCTTGTTGAGTGAAGTGTATATTTTGTGGCTGAAAAGTATTTTGCTGTGGCTTGTGCTGATCGTAACCGTTACTGAATGGTGTACGTTGGTCTCCACTCTGATTATGCCATTTATTTCCTTTGCACTGACGATTTGAATCGTAAGACTGATCGTTTTGATAATTACCGTTGATCGGTTGCGTGTTTCCATATTGCTGGGGTTGTGTATTATAATGTGCATTTCAATACTGATGAGACGAATTATATATTGGATTGTATCTCTGGCCGTTCTTGTACTTAATTTTGTATTTACTGTTGGAGTACGTAGTGTGTTTATTTTTGAAACCGTTGTGGGGTTGGTACTGGCCGTCGCTGTGACGCGCTTTCGCTCGTCCACGATTGTTGCCTGCGTATTCTGTATTGTGCTGGCCGCCTGCACTGAAGTGGGCGTTGCCAACATCAACTCTAGCGTCCTCGTAAATCAGATCTAACGAATCTAACACAGATAGGAAGGTGTCCGTATCGTCCTCAGACACGTTTACTAACTTTTCTCTGATCGCAATCGGTAGCTTGGTTTTTAGAATCATAATAACGTCTTTGGCGGTGATCGGCGAATCCCAGAACTTGATTTTCGCTAAATACTTTTCAAAATATCTCCTCAGACTACCGCGCTTACTGTCAAAAACTTCGGCGTTGTAAACCTCTTTTCTCAGGCGCTGCTGCACGCCAGAACTCCAGAATTTAGCTAAAAACATCTGTTGAAACTCTTTGTAACTTTTACAAGAGTCGACCATTTCGGTTCCCCTTAAGGCAGCATCGTCTACGATAAATCCAGTAACGAACTGAATTCGCTGGCGGTCACTCCAGCTATTCGGAAAAATTCCTGAAAAATTTCGGAGGAATACTATAGGATGAATTTCTCTTTTCTGTGGGTGAAAGGTCGGAAAAACACGATGTTTGATCACGTTTTCCTCCTGCATCAAACTGACAAAAGTGGGTGGGCTGGTACTCTGCTTAAATTGTGCTTCTATAGAACTATGAGTTTGAGCGTTATCAAATGGTGAACGGTAATGTACCCGCTGTTGTTCATCACATGCTGGCGTATTATTCCACTCTCCTGACACGGGATGTGGGAATTTTCAGCTTGACGTTTTAGTGTACGAACTTCATCAACTATCTGTTGACGCCATTCAGGTAAATCTTGAGCTAACGTTCGTCTTATCTGGCCTAATTCTGACATGACCGTATCTGATGTTTTTCCAGGGGCTGCCAATATTTCAAAGGTTACGTTTTTGACAGTTTCCCTGAGTTCGTTCTTGACCTTGTTTTCTATGAATCCGTCTTTGTTTTTAGTCCACTCTTGGTAGTGGTTGGACAATGCTTCGGCATGTGCCTTAACAGTATTCTTTATTTGATCCTCTACATTAAGAGTCTCAATCTGTTTGGAAAGATCATCAACAACATTCTCGATCGTGTCTACTGCGGTTTTAACTCCTTTGACCTCGTCAGAGATTGCAGTATAATCTTCTTTTAAGGTCGCAGCTTGTTGATGATATTCCATCACTTTTGAATTTATCTCTCCCTTGGCTGCTTCGATTTTTTCATCTAATCGTTTTGAGATATCCTCTATTTTTGACTCTACTTGTGTGTCAATTTCTAACCTCATTGTCGTGATCTGACTACTGATTTCGTTTTGGACATTAACCAACAGGGTATTTAAATCAGCTGTTATGTATGCCTGTAGTTCGGCCTTTACAGAATTTAACCGTGTATTTAGGTCATTTATCTCCGTTTGCAGATCTGTTTTTACTGAATTTATGTCTGCTTTTACTGAATTTATGTCTGTTTTTACGAAATTTAAGTTTTCATTAAGATTTGCGAGGATCTGGTCTATATTACGCCGTCTTTCGGCCTTCTCTTCTTCTTCGCGGGCTTTTTCATCTAATCTTTCCTGTTTTTAGCTTTCGAACTTACGTTCCATTATTGCTTCAATCATTGCGGCTAAGTCATTTTTTTCAAATGCGGAAATAGTTTGCATACTAGGACGGGCTTCTAAAGCTTCGGTCGGGGCTGTTTCTGCCTCCGCTCGTGTACATATAGTGCGTGATCGTAATGGATAGTGAGGCCCATTCGCATCACCGCTGTCGTCTGCTTTTGTCTGTGTCCGCTGTTTACCATCATCCATGATCATGAATTTTTTGTCAAACGTCATAATGCTACATATATTGTTTGTCACTGCCGTCAGTCGTTTGTCTGTGACGTAGTGCTATGGTTTACTGGGACCTAAGATGAAATTTTAACTCTGGGTAACAATTGACGTTCACGTACACCAAGAAGACAAGACGGTTCCTACTATTCACAAACAAATGAAATATCACACGTTTTACCAGTTTTGAGCGTAATTATCCGCCATACTGAAAAAATTTTTTGATGCACTGACAACAATGGTACACTTTCACTGAAGTTAACTACAGAAGAATGGACTGTGGACAAATTGAAATAAAGCTGTTTCAAGGCAAGGAAAGACAGGTTTACGTTCTGACCAACTCGAAAGATGCAACGTCACTACGAAAGCTTGTCTACGGCGTATGAAATTTTCACTTACTTTTGGCTCTCTTGATGGCTGTACGGCTGGATACTCGCGTAATTTAGCCTTATCTCAAGTCGTTCTCCTGAACTGATTAAAGGTTTGTCCCACTTCTCTTTCTCGGTTGAATTGCGTCCACATGGAAAAAATAAGTTATTAGAACAAGCACTGAAAATTTTTTAAACACGTTCATGAAATGATTTTTTTGATCAAGTCCCTGTTCGGGCGCCAAGTGTAGCGTTGCTCTTGGGGCGCGAAAAGAAATAGAATTGTTATTTTATATTTTTTCTTAAAAAAATTTCGAAATAATGAATATTTTGGTGGGCCACTTGGCAACAGAATCAGGGATTGATTACACTATTACAATAACATACGTTGAACATTAAATGCCTGATATTGATATATTTGAGATCGTTCGGAAGAAACATTATCATTTCTGTGCATTTTTATAGTCGCGATGTAGTCATACTCGGAACAACACTAAGGGACCAGAAGATTTATAGACTTTGAAAGAAATGCAACACTACACAATTAAAAAAAAAGAGTTGTTTCAGAAATAATAGGAAAACGGTAATGTTCCTTCTGCCTCATGCTGCGTTCAGCCCATCAGCGTGATCGTAATTTCTGGTGATGAACTAACACAAAATAATTATCATTCAGGTAAATAAGGAGATGGAAATGATCAAGGTTAGTTTACTAAAATAAGCACACTTGTCTCTAACTCACCTTTTTTTAATGCTGCGTACCTTTTCATATTAAATTACAGTAGATGACCATTGTGGCTAAATACTTTATACATAACAGTCAAAATGTCCTCTTCATGCTGTGTGTTCGTAATCAATTACAAGAAACTACATGTTTTCTGATTGGAAAAATAACAATTAGCATATTTTCTCAATATTTTCGCATAAAATATAAAATACCGTTGCGGAACGCAGCAAGTCCGCGTCCGCCTTTCATGGAATACAAACAGTAAAAGGTGAGACGCCAAATGCCTCATTTGTCTTGAATCAACAGAATTCTTTGTCATATCATTAATCGATACATGTACATAGAGATTTACAGGCACCGCACAAGAATGGCAAATATAAAGAATAATAGATTCTGTCGCTGCTATGCGATGGTTCATTTCTTTTACTTTACAGTTCGATAACTTTAGGCCATCAGGCGCTTACTACTGAGCGTTTATTAATGTTTGTGAGGCGAAAATTACTAATATTACACTGCCTCCCATGAGGAGGGAAGGAATATCGAAGGTATTACTTTCATCCTCATGCCCATTGGAATATTTGTAATTTTCAGGTGTAAGATACAGGTTATTAAAAGTTTTCATTTCACATTCATTCCATCATAAAAGAATTAACGTTACAATTTGTAATTACTGACGATAGATCATTGTGAATTTGTTCTGTTTTTCTATCAGTCTTTGTATGGATTCAGTCTTTCTTGATGATTCTTAAAATTAAGGCTATAAGTACACATATTTACAAAATTTATAAGGAAAAAAAGTCAGATTTCTTTTTTCATCGTTGCAAAAGTAATTTGACTATCACACCTGGTACACAACTTTCTGTTTTGACTGTATTCATTATATTGTCATCATCTTGTCTGTTGATTGCTTTGTCCGTTATCGCACTTAATTATACATTCGGAAGGATCGGATCCTTTGACGTATTTTCGTGTGCTTATTTTCGTTAGCATCGTGACCTCTCGTTAAAGTTTACATTTCAACAGTGTTCAGAGGTGACCTTCTGATTTATCTGTGTGTATAATCAGTCATTATACTAATTACGCTAACTTCTCTATCTTAGAGTCTCTCAGAAGGATTATGATACACACAAAAATGTTTTCAGTACAGGATGTCAATGTTTTTGCTACAGAATGTAGCGCACAGCAACTGATGTTGGCGGTTGAAGGTTTACATTATTACGTCACATGGTGGCTGTCCGCCTCCAGTGTTACGAGCAGTCTTGAAATTCAGTCTGCACACGCACGCGACTGGAGCTTACTTGCAGATACTTGATTTCGCGTTAGAGGAGCCGTGCGTCGCTTTTGTTCGTCGGATCGTGGCTTTGTGCATTTTAGATTGCTGGAGGGAGCTTCTGCCACCGAAACTGCCTCACATCACTTCCTGTCCACTACCCAGTTACGGATTCACAAGTAAGTGGTAGCTACCGCTGCAACTGCATGTGTGGAATGACACTGATTATGACACACTGTACACATCAATGAATTTTTCACACATATGGTGCAGTAGAATACTGCCACTGAAAATCGTCGAACATTATAACTTCACTTGCACTGTGGCAAGCGTCTGCATGAACGTTGTATTCGATTAAATTCTCACTTCATAACATCACACTGTGTTTACAAGTTGATTTACATACTAATATTTACAAGAGTTTATTTAAACCGAGAAATAATCTAATTTACCACTTTGATTCAGAACAATTGTTTCTTAATTAGTGTTTGCTTTTACCATTTATGCCTACTGTCACAGATAAGCTATTAAAAGTCCTTTTTCTTTGACCAGATTCATTCCAATCTCCTTTACAAATTAATTTCATTCATAGTAATCTTTATCACGCTTGCTTATTCATTTTTGGACCCAATACCTTTTTTAATGCTCATCTTATTTAGTGACTTGTGAGTGGTGCTTCATTTATGTCAAAGTAACTCTCTCGTATGTGCTTGTCTTTACAGAAAATTCGAGGACAGATTTGAAAATAGCAAATCCGCCTCTGGATTTCGTGCAGAAATACAAACAGTCGAAAAAGAAAGAGGGCAAAGCGGGCCTACTCGCGGATCGTCGACAGAATTTAACTTACTCCTCAATGAGGTCGAAAATTTAATGTACATTGCGCAATACAAAAGCAATTTGCGCGCCGCGAACCTACTCATTTTTCTACGTAGTGCCTCACTTTCCAAGCACACGTGCATCTTTACACGTTGATCCTGGGGGGCGGATGGGAAGGATCTTAAAGGATTTGCACTTAGGAAAGGGATTCAATAATCACAGAGGAAACAAGAAATATTGCAGTGCGTACTTAAAATAAAATCTATCACTTCAAGCATGTATATCTAATATTTATCTTGCTGCAGCTTGCTTACTGCTCTTTGTTCATTTCTTAGACTAAGTCAAGTTTATGCATTACGCATTTGGGCATTAATTATCATTTGTATATATAATCCTCTCACTAGAGTGTTGTTGTTTGCTGCTGTGGCGATCTGTGAAGCTTGGGTGAGATTCTTATTCTAGTTGCTGCTAGCTTGTGAATTTGCAGTATCGCTAATGCTCAATAGTACCGTGAAGCTGCCATAATAAACCATGTTACTCATATGTTCTTTTACTCAGCTTGTTTATAGGCTGGACTGATCTTACTTTGCGTTATATAATAAACTTCCTTTTTATTCCATCACGCTTTTACTTAAGGTTAAAGTCAGGTCTTTTTAGAACAATTGCGCTGCGTTATCAATCTGTTCATGCTTAATCCTAGGTATCTGCTTACTTCAAAGAGACGTTATTTTACGGCTGCCACAGCACTGTGCTGGAACTTACAAGTTAAATCTACTGACTGTTTTGCGCTAACAGGTGGTACCTTATTTGCTTCACAATTGAAATTAGGGAAAAACCTCATGGAATCGAAACTTTTCACACTACTTTCCTCCTTTGTCTGGACGTTAAGTATTTTCTATCAAAACAAGTCATTAATTTGCCCCCGATTAAAATTCACTTACTAATACTCAGGGCATATAGTCATCATTTTCATATTACTATTTAGCGAGAGAATTGCATTATTCGCTCCTTCCTCCTCATTTTCAAATTACTATTTAGCGAGAGAAGTGCATTATTCGCTCCTTCCTCTTTCCTCATTTTAGTCCCTCGGGGATAATTAATACCGCTCGAGTACATCATTTTTCTTACATACTAACTTATAACTAAAATTGGAAATCGCCTCTAGGACATGTCCTCCTGTTTACATTAATATTATTCATATAAATACTTGTCTACAACTTATTCTGTATTTTATTTTCCAGACACGTTGTTTTAATACATAAGGTTTTCTTTTAGCACCGGTTAACGTCCGTAGTCAGTTCAGTTCAGTTCTTGCCACTCATT
This sequence comes from Schistocerca americana, assembly GCF_021461395.2. Lineage (NCBI taxonomy): Eukaryota > Metazoa > Arthropoda > Insecta > Orthoptera > Acrididae > Schistocerca > Schistocerca americana. Next base: position 409,738,583 of record NC_060121.1, on the reverse strand, counting down.
GGTTATTCCTGATCTCCAATACCTTAGAATTTTCTTACAGCTTAAATTAACTTAATTCCTGGCGCTATTAAATTTTCTTAAAAAATGATGGTGGAATAATCCTTTGATTTTATTCGTGGCTGGGTCAGATAAAAAAGAGCTACCAATGTGTGGTTTCCTCATTATCACAAAGGGACCTTCATAAATGTGTTACCACTTACGATTCTTCTTTAACAACAGGGATGGTTTAAAGTGAGTCCTGACTAATACCTTTTCTCCTTCTTTGAAATCGATAACTCTGTTTACCTTCTTATCACTGATTTTAGTACAGACAATACAGGACTTGAATAAGGTGAATGAGATACTACTATCACATTCCAGCGTAACATTTTCCTGATCTCGCACTTGACAGCTTCACGTCTCGCATATGGAATGGAATAGCTTGCTCTACAGTAGGTTGAATGGAGCAGGACATTCATTCGATATTCAAAGCAATTTATTAGTCCAGGTTTCTGAGAAAATACTTGAACGTAATGTGTTAACAAATTGTAAAGCTCATTCTTCTGTTTGGATAATTCAGTGGACTCACTAGCTTTACCGTATAATTCATTCTGGCCGCGAATTAGGTCTTTATACACATCGTCATTAACACTTTCAAGATCTGTCATGTCTTCTGTCTGACTGTACTGTTGTCTTTTAGTTCATGGCCGTACTGCTATTTGAAGCACACCAAAGTTTCTCTTCACCTTGTTGTTGTTGTTGTGGTCTTCAGTCCTGAGACTGGTTTGATGCAGCTCTCCATGCTACTCTATCCTGCACAAGCATTTTCATCTCCCAGTACTTACTGCAACCTACATCCTTCTGAATATGCTTAATGTATTCATCTCTTAGTCTCCCTATACGATTCTTTCCCTCCACAATGCCCTCCATCGCTAAATTTGTAATCCCTTGATGCCTCAGAACATGCCCTACCAACCGGTCCCTTCTTCTTGTCAAGTTGTGCCACAAACTCTTCTCCCCTATTCTATTCAGTACCTCCTCATTAGTTACGTGATCTACCCATCTAATCTTTAGCATTCTTCTCTAGCACCACAACTCGAAAGCTTCTATTATCCTCCTGTCCAAACTATTTATCGTCCATGTTTCACTTCCATACATGGCTACACTCCATACAAGTACTTTCAGAAACGACTTCCTGACACTTAAATCTATACTCGATGTTAACAAATTCCTCTTCTTCAGAAACGCTTTCCTTGCCATTGCCAGTCTACATTTTATATCATCTCTACTTCGACTATCATCAGTTATTTTGCTCCCCAAATAGCTAAACTCATTTACTACTTTAAGCGTCTCATTTCCTAATCGAATTCCCTCAGCATCACCCGACTTAATTCGACTACATTCCATTACTCTCATTTTGCTTTTGTTGATGTTCATCTTATATCCTCCTTTCAAGACACTGTCCATTCCGTTCAACTGCTCTTCCAAGTCCTTTGCTGTCTCTGACAGAATTACAATGTCATCGGCGAACCTCAAAGTTTTTATTTCTTCCCCATGGATTTTAATTCCTACTCCGAATTTTTCTTTTGTTTCCTTTACTGCTTGATCAATATACAGACCGAATAACATCAGGGAGAGGCTACAACCCTCTCTCACTCCCTTCCCAACCACTGCTTCCCTTTCATGCCCCTCGACTCTTATAACTGCCATCTGGTTTCTGTACAAATTGTAAATAGCCTTTCGCTCCCTGTATTTTACCCCTGTCACTTTCAGAATTTGAAAGAGAGTATTCCAGTCAACATTGTCAAAAGCATTCTCTAAGTCTACAAATTCTAGAAAAGTAGGTTTGCCTTTCCTTTATCTTTCTTCTAAGATAAGGCGTAAGGTAAGTATTACCTCACGTGTTCCAACATTTCTACAGAATCCAAACTGATCTTCTACCACTTTTTCCATTCGTCTGTAAAGAATTCGCGTTAGTATTTTGCAGCTGTGACTTATTAAACTGATAGTTAGGTAATTTTCACATCTGTCAACACCTGCTTTCTTTGAGATTGGAATTATTATATTCTTCTTGAAGTTTGAGGGTATTTCGCCCGTCTCACACATCTTGCTTACCAGATGGTAGAGTTTCGTCATGACTGGCTCTCCCAAGGCCGTCAGTAGTTCTAATGGAATGTTGTCTACTCCCGGGGCCTTGTTTCGACTCAGGTCTTTCAGTGCTCTGTCAAACTCTTCACGCAGTATCGTATCTCCCATTTCATCTTCATCTACATCCACTTCCATTTCCATAATATTGTCCTCAAGTACATCGCCCTTGTATAGACCCTCTATATACTCCTTCCATCTTTCTGCTTTCCCTTCTTTGGTTAGAACTGGGTTTCCATCTGAGCTCTTGATATTCATACAAGTGGTTCTCCAAAGGTCTCCTTAATTTTCCTGTAGGCAGTATCTATCTTACCCCTAGTGAGATAAGCCTCTACATCCTTACATTTGTCCTCTAACCATCCCTGCTTAGCAGTTTTGCACTTCCTGTCGATCTCATTTTTGAGACGTTTGTATTTTTTTTTGCCTGCTTCATTTACTGCATTTTTATGTTTTCTCCTTTCATCAATTAAATTCAATATTTCTTCTGTTACCCAAGGATTTCTACCAGCCCTCGTCTTTTTACCTATTTGATCTTCTTCAAGCCTTCACTACTTCATCCCTAAGAGCTACCCATTCTTCTTCTACTGTATTTCTTTCCCCCATTCCAGTCAATTGTTCCCTTATGCTCTCCCTGAAACTCTCTACAACCTCTGGTTCTTTCAGTTTATCTAGGTCCCATCTCCTTAAATTCCCACCTTTTTGCAGTTTCTTCAGTTTTAATGTACAGGTCAGAGTCTACATCTGCCCCTGGAAATGTCTTACAATTTAAAACCTGGTTCCTAAATCTCTGTCTTACCATTATATAATTATCTGATACCTTCTAGTATCTCAAGAATTCTTCCATGCATACAACCTTCTTTCATGACTCTTGAACTATGATTAATTTATGCTCTGTGCAAAATTCTACCATTTCTTACCCCCAATCCATATTCACCTACTATGTTTCCTTCTCTCCCTTTTCCTACTGACGAATTCCAGTCACCCATGACTATTAAATTTTCGTCTCCCTTCATACATTTCATCAATTTCTTCATCATCTGCAGAGCTAGTTGGCACATAAACTTGTACTACTGTAGTAGGTGTGGGCTTCGTGCCATCTTGGCCACAATAATGCGTTCACTATGCTGTTTGTAGTAGCTTACCCGCACTCCTATTTTTTATTCATTATTAAACCAACTCCTGCATTACCCCTATTTGATTTTGTATTTATAACCCTGTATTCACCTGGCCAAAAGTCTTGTTCCTCCTGCCACCGAACTTCACTAATTCCCACTATATCTAACTTTAACCTATCCATTTCCCTTTTAAATTTTCTACCCTACCTGCCTGATTAAGGGATCTGACATTCCACACTCCGATCCGTAGAACGCCAGTTTTCTTTCTCCTGATAACGACGTCCTCCTGAGTAGTCCCCGCCCGGAGATCCGAATGGGGGACTATTTTACCTCCGGAATATTTTACCCAAGAGGATGCCATCATCATTTAACTATACAGTAAAGCTGCATGCCCTCGGGAAAAATTACAGCTGTAATTTCCCCTTGCTTTCGGCCGTTCACAGTACCAGCACAGCAAGGCCGTTTTGGTTAGTGTTACAAGGCCAGATCAGTCAATCATCCAGACTGTTGCCCCTGAAACTACTGAAAAGGCTGCTGCCCCTCTTCAGGAACCACACGATTGTCTGGCCTCTCAACAGATACCCCTCCGTTGTGGTTGCACCTACGGTACGGCCACCTGCATCGCTGAGGCACGCAAGCCTCCCCACCAACGGCAAGGTACATGGTTCATGGGGAGGGGGGGGGGGGGGTGTCTTCACCTTACTTCTTAACAAATTTACTGTTACTTGTTGCTGACCCACTACTCCCGCTACTAGAGTACAGATTCCATACTCGACGTCAATTTTAGGTTTCGTCTGTCTCAAGAATTCCATACTCAGGATACATGGCACTGATAGGTTTTTAACAATAAGAAAAATGCATGTTACTGAAATAGACTCTATCTGGATTTGAAGTTGAGATTTACACGTTGTGCTAGTGGACCAATTGCTCCCGAAAGGGTGCACCTTGAATTGGTAGTGATAAAACTATGCATACAGAGGATATTTCCTTAAATAAACGTAAAGATAAGACATTTATATTAGCTCCTGTATCTACAATGGCTGTTACTGGTATGTTGGCAATTGATACTTTTATGGAAGCTTGAACTTCTTCGTCCCATGCGTCATCATTGTCTTTCGTCTCAGTGTCTGCTACTAGGTCATCCCGTAAGTTTGTCTCTTTGTCATGGCTAATTGCTTTAATTTCGTGTGGGGTGCCCCCATTCAAACCTGCAGCATCCTCTAGGAGGCTCAAAGGTGCTGCTTTTAATTTTCCGTTCGACCCTTACTTTCCTGCTGATTTATATTTCTTAAAGTTTCTTCCGTCTCGAACTGGTGTTGGTTTTGTGGTACGAACTCGGGTGGAAATGGATCTTGTTGTCCTGGCGTATTCGCTTGCGCATAATAAATTTGCGTATTATGCGGGCGTTTAGGCTTCAGACTTTCCGAAGGTCCGTTCGCTTGTTGAGTGAAGTGTATATTTTGTGGCTGAAAAGTATTTTGCTGTGGCTTGTGCTGATCGTAACCGTTACTGAATGGTGTACGTTGGTCTCCACTCTGATTATGCCATTTATTTCCTTTGCACTGACGATTTGAATCGTAAGACTGATCGTTTTGATAATTACCGTTGATCGGTTGCGTGTTTCCATATTGCTGGGGTTGTGTATTATAATGTGCATTTCAATACTGATGAGACGAATTATATATTGGATTGTATCTCTGGCCGTTCTTGTACTTAATTTTGTATTTACTGTTGGAGTACGTAGTGTGTTTATTTTTGAAACCGTTGTGGGGTTGGTACTGGCCGTCGCTGTGACGCGCTTTCGCTCGTCCACGATTGTTGCCTGCGTATTCTGTATTGTGCTGGCCGCCTGCACTGAAGTGGGCGTTGCCAACATCAACTCTAGCGTCCTCGTAAATCAGATCTAACGAATCTAACACAGATAGGAAGGTGTCCGTATCGTCCTCAGACACGTTTACTAACTTTTCTCTGATCGCAATCGGTAGCTTGGTTTTTAGAATCATAATAACGTCTTTGGCGGTGATCGGCGAATCCCAGAACTTGATTTTCGCTAAATACTTTTCAAAATATCTCCTCAGACTACCGCGCTTACTGTCAAAAACTTCGGCGTTGTAAACCTCTTTTCTCAGGCGCTGCTGCACGCCAGAACTCCAGAATTTAGCTAAAAACATCTGTTGAAACTCTTTGTAACTTTTACAAGAGTCGACCATTTCGGTTCCCCTTAAGGCAGCATCGTCTACGATAAATCCAGTAACGAACTGAATTCGCTGGCGGTCACTCCAGCTATTCGGAAAAATTCCTGAAAAATTTCGGAGGAATACTATAGGATGAATTTCTCTTTTCTGTGGGTGAAAGGTCGGAAAAACACGATGTTTGATCACGTTTTCCTCCTGCATCAAACTGACAAAAGTGGGTGGGCTGGTACTCTGCTTAAATTGTGCTTCTATAGAACTATGAGTTTGAGCGTTATCAAATGGTGAACGGTAATGTACCCGCTGTTGTTCATCACATGCTGGCGTATTATTCCACTCTCCTGACACGGGATGTGGGAATTTTCAGCTTGACGTTTTAGTGTACGAACTTCATCAACTATCTGTTGACGCCATTCAGGTAAATCTTGAGCTAACGTTCGTCTTATCTGGCCTAATTCTGACATGACCGTATCTGATGTTTTTCCAGGGGCTGCCAATATTTCAAAGGTTACGTTTTTGACAGTTTCCCTGAGTTCGTTCTTGACCTTGTTTTCTATGAATCCGTCTTTGTTTTTAGTCCACTCTTGGTAGTGGTTGGACAATGCTTCGGCATGTGCCTTAACAGTATTCTTTATTTGATCCTCTACATTAAGAGTCTCAATCTGTTTGGAAAGATCATCAACAACATTCTCGATCGTGTCTACTGCGGTTTTAACTCCTTTGACCTCGTCAGAGATTGCAGTATAATCTTCTTTTAAGGTCGCAGCTTGTTGATGATATTCCATCACTTTTGAATTTATCTCTCCCTTGGCTGCTTCGATTTTTTCATCTAATCGTTTTGAGATATCCTCTATTTTTGACTCTACTTGTGTGTCAATTTCTAACCTCATTGTCGTGATCTGACTACTGATTTCGTTTTGGACATTAACCAACAGGGTATTTAAATCAGCTGTTATGTATGCCTGTAGTTCGGCCTTTACAGAATTTAACCGTGTATTTAGGTCATTTATCTCCGTTTGCAGATCTGTTTTTACTGAATTTATGTCTGCTTTTACTGAATTTATGTCTGTTTTTACGAAATTTAAGTTTTCATTAAGATTTGCGAGGATCTGGTCTATATTACGCCGTCTTTCGGCCTTCTCTTCTTCTTCGCGGGCTTTTTCATCTAATCTTTCCTGTTTTTAGCTTTCGAACTTACGTTCCATTATTGCTTCAATCATTGCGGCTAAGTCATTTTTTTCAAATGCGGAAATAGTTTGCATACTAGGACGGGCTTCTAAAGCTTCGGTCGGGGCTGTTTCTGCCTCCGCTCGTGTACATATAGTGCGTGATCGTAATGGATAGTGAGGCCCATTCGCATCACCGCTGTCGTCTGCTTTTGTCTGTGTCCGCTGTTTACCATCATCCATGATCATGAATTTTTTGTCAAACGTCATAATGCTACATATATTGTTTGTCACTGCCGTCAGTCGTTTGTCTGTGACGTAGTGCTATGGTTTACTGGGACCTAAGATGAAATTTTAACTCTGGGTAACAATTGACGTTCACGTACACCAAGAAGACAAGACGGTTCCTACTATTCACAAACAAATGAAATATCACACGTTTTACCAGTTTTGAGCGTAATTATCCGCCATACTGAAAAAATTTTTTGATGCACTGACAACAATGGTACACTTTCACTGAAGTTAACTACAGAAGAATGGACTGTGGACAAATTGAAATAAAGCTGTTTCAAGGCAAGGAAAGACAGGTTTACGTTCTGACCAACTCGAAAGATGCAACGTCACTACGAAAGCTTGTCTACGGCGTATGAAATTTTCACTTACTTTTGGCTCTCTTGATGGCTGTACGGCTGGATACTCGCGTAATTTAGCCTTATCTCAAGTCGTTCTCCTGAACTGATTAAAGGTTTGTCCCACTTCTCTTTCTCGGTTGAATTGCGTCCACATGGAAAAAATAAGTTATTAGAACAAGCACTGAAAATTTTTTAAACACGTTCATGAAATGATTTTTTTGATCAAGTCCCTGTTCGGGCGCCAAGTGTAGCGTTGCTCTTGGGGCGCGAAAAGAAATAGAATTGTTATTTTATATTTTTTCTTAAAAAAATTTCGAAATAATGAATATTTTGGTGGGCCACTTGGCAACAGAATCAGGGATTGATTACACTATTACAATAACATACGTTGAACATTAAATGCCTGATATTGATATATTTGAGATCGTTCGGAAGAAACATTATCATTTCTGTGCATTTTTATAGTCGCGATGTAGTCATACTCGGAACAACACTAAGGGACCAGAAGATTTATAGACTTTGAAAGAAATGCAACACTACACAATTAAAAAAAAAGAGTTGTTTCAGAAATAATAGGAAAACGGTAATGTTCCTTCTGCCTCATGCTGCGTTCAGCCCATCAGCGTGATCGTAATTTCTGGTGATGAACTAACACAAAATAATTATCATTCAGGTAAATAAGGAGATGGAAATGATCAAGGTTAGTTTACTAAAATAAGCACACTTGTCTCTAACTCACCTTTTTTTAATGCTGCGTACCTTTTCATATTAAATTACAGTAGATGACCATTGTGGCTAAATACTTTATACATAACAGTCAAAATGTCCTCTTCATGCTGTGTGTTCGTAATCAATTACAAGAAACTACATGTTTTCTGATTGGAAAAATAACAATTAGCATATTTTCTCAATATTTTCGCATAAAATATAAAATACCGTTGCGGAACGCAGCAAGTCCGCGTCCGCCTTTCATGGAATACAAACAGTAAAAGGTGAGACGCCAAATGCCTCATTTGTCTTGAATCAACAGAATTCTTTGTCATATCATTAATCGATACATGTACATAGAGATTTACAGGCACCGCACAAGAATGGCAAATATAAAGAATAATAGATTCTGTCGCTGCTATGCGATGGTTCATTTCTTTTACTTTACAGTTCGATAACTTTAGGCCATCAGGCGCTTACTACTGAGCGTTTATTAATGTTTGTGAGGCGAAAATTACTAATATTACACTGCCTCCCATGAGGAGGGAAGGAATATCGAAGGTATTACTTTCATCCTCATGCCCATTGGAATATTTGTAATTTTCAGGTGTAAGATACAGGTTATTAAAAGTTTTCATTTCACATTCATTCCATCATAAAAGAATTAACGTTACAATTTGTAATTACTGACGATAGATCATTGTGAATTTGTTCTGTTTTTCTATCAGTCTTTGTATGGATTCAGTCTTTCTTGATGATTCTTAAAATTAAGGCTATAAGTACACATATTTACAAAATTTATAAGGAAAAAAAGTCAGATTTCTTTTTTCATCGTTGCAAAAGTAATTTGACTATCACACCTGGTACACAACTTTCTGTTTTGACTGTATTCATTATATTGTCATCATCTTGTCTGTTGATTGCTTTGTCCGTTATCGCACTTAATTATACATTCGGAAGGATCGGATCCTTTGACGTATTTTCGTGTGCTTATTTTCATTAGCATCGTGACCTCTCGTTAAAGTTTACATTTCAACAGTGTTCAGAGGTGACCTTCTGATTTATCTGTGTGTATAATCAGTCATTATACTAATTACGCTAACTTCTCTATCTTAGAGTCTCTCAGAAGGATTATGATACACACAAAAATGTTTTCAGTACAGGATGTCAATGTTTTTGCTACAGAATGTAGCGCACAGCAACTGATGTTGGCGGTTGAAGGTTTACATTATTACGTCACATGGTGGCTGTCCGCCTCCAGTGTTACGAGCAGTCTTGAAATTCAGTCTGCACACGCACGCGACTGGAGCTTACTTGCAGATACTTGATTTCGCGTTAGAGGAGCCGTGCGTCGCTTTTGTTCGTCGGATCGTGGCTTTGTGCATTTTAGATTGCTGGAGGGAGCTTCTGCCACCGAAACTGCCTCACATCACTTCCTGTCCACTACCCAGTTACGGATTCACAAGTAAGTGGTAGCTACCGCTGCAACTGCATGTGTGGAATGACACTGATTATGACACACTGTACACATCAATGAATTTTTCACACATATGGTGCAGTAGAATACTGCCACTGAAAATCGTCGAACATTATAACTTCACTTGCACTGTGGCAAGCGTCTGCATGAACGTTGTATTCGATTAAATTCTCACTTCATAACATCACACTGTGTTTACAAGTTGATTTACATACTAATATTTACAAGAGTTTATTTAAACCGAGAAATAATCTAATTTACCACTTTGATTCAGAACAATTGTTTCTTAATTAGTGTTTGCTTTTACCATTTATGCCTACTGTCACAGATAAGCTATTAAAAGTCCTTTTTCTTTGACCAGATTCATTCCAATCTCCTTTACAAATTAATTTCATTCATAGTAATCTTTATCACGCTTGCTTATTCATTTTTGGACCCAATACCTTTTTTAATGCTCATCTTATTTAGTGACTTGTGAGTGGTGCTTCATTTATGTCAAAGTAACTCTCTCGTATGTGCTTGTCTTTACAGAAAATTCGAGGACAGATTTGAAAATAGCAAATCCGCCTCTGGATTTCGTGCAGAAATACAAACAGTCGAAAAAGAAAGAGGGCAAAGCGGGCCTACTCGCGGATCGTCGACAGAATTTAACTTACTCCTCAATGAGGTCGAAAATTTAATGTACATTGCGCAATACAAAAGCAATTTGCGCGCCGCGAACCTACTCATTTTTCTACGTAGTGCCTCACTTTCCAAGCACACGTGCATCTTTACACGTTGATCCTGGGGGGCGGATGGGAAGGATCTTAAAGGATTTGCACTTAGGAAAGGGATTCAATAATCACAGAGGAAACAAGAAATATTGCAGTGCGTACTTAAAATAAAATCTATCACTTCAAGCATGTATATCTAATATTTATCTTGCTGCAGCTTGCTTACTGCTCTTTGTTCATTTCTTAGACTAAGTCAAGTTTATGCATTACGCATTTGGGCATTAATTATCATTTGTATATATAATCCTCTCACTAGAGTGTTGTTGTTTGCTGCTGTGGCGATCTGTGAAGCTTGGGTGAGATTCTTATTCTAGTTGCTGCTAGCTTGTGAATTTGCAGTATCGCTAATGCTCAATAGTACCGTGAAGCTGCCATAATAAACCATGTTACTCATATGTTCTTTTACTCAGCTTGTTTATAGGCTGGACTGATCTTACTTTGCGTTATATAATAAACTTCCTTTTTATTCCATCACGCTTTTACTTAAGGTTAAAGTCAGGTCTTTTTAGAACAATTGCGCTGCGTTATCAATCTGTTCATGCTTAATCCTAGGTATCTGCTTACTTCAAAGAGACGTTATTTTACGGCTGCCACAGCACTGTGCTGGAACTTACAAGTTAAATCTACTGACTGTTTTGCGCTAACAGGTGGTACCTTATTTGCTTCACAATTGAAATTAGGGAAAAACCTCATGGAATCGAAACTTTTCACACTACTTTCCTCCTTTGTCTGGACGTTAAGTATTTTCTATCAAAACAAGTCATTAATTTGCCCCCGATTAAAATTCACTTACTAATACTCAGGGCATATAGTCATCATTTTCATATTACTATTTAGCGAGAGAATTGCATTATTCGCTCCTTCCTCCTCATTTTCAAATTACTATTTAGCGAGAGAAGTGCATTATTCGCTCCTTCCTCTTTCCTCATTTTAGTCCCTCGGGGATAATTAATACCGCTCGAGTACATCATTTTTCTTACATACTAACTTATAACTAAAATTGGAAATCGCCTCTAGGACATGTCCTCCTGTTTACATTAATATTATTCATATAAATACTTGTCTACAACTTATTCTGTATTTTATTTTCCAGACACGTTGTTTTAATACATAAGGTTTTCTTTTAGCACCGGTTAACGTCCGTAGTCAGTTCAGTTCAGTTCTTGCCACTCATTGGTTATTCCTGATCTCCAATACCTTAGAATTTTCTTACAGCTTAAATTAACTTAATTCCTGGCGCTATTAAATTTTCTTAAAAAATGATGGTGGAATAATCCTTTGATTTTATTCGTGGCTGGGTCAGATAAAAAAGAGCTACCAATGTGTGGTTTCCTCATTATCACAAAGGGACCTTCATAAATGTGTTACCACTTACGATTCTTCTTTAACAACAGGGATGGTTTAAAGTGAGTCCTGACTAATACCTTTTCTCCTTCTTTGAAATCGATAACTCTGTTTACCTTCTTATCACTGATTTTAGTACAGACAATACAGGACTTGAATAAGGTGAATGAGATACTACTATCACATTCCAGCGTAACATTTTCCTGATCTCGCACTTGACAGCTTCACGTCTCGCATATGGAATGGAATAGCTTGCTCTACAGTAGGTTGAATGGAGCAGGACATTCATTCGATATTCAAAGCAATTTATTAGTCCAGGTTTCTGAGAAAATACTTGAACGTAATGTGTTAACAAATTGTAAAGCTCATTCTTCTGTTTGGATAATTCAGTGGACTCACTAGCTTTACCGTATAATTCATTCTGGCCGCGAATTAGGTCTTTATACACATCGTCATTAACACTTTCAAGATCTGTCATGTCTTCTGTCTGACTGTACTGTTGTCTTTTAGTTCATGGCCGTACTGCTATTTGAAGCACACCAAAGTTTCTCTTCACCTTGTTGTTGTTGTTGTGGTCTTCAGTCCTGAGACTGGTTTGATGCAGCTCTCCATGCTACTCTATCCTGCACAAGCATTTTCATCTCCCAGTACTTAATGCAACCTACATCCTTCTGAATATGCTTAATGTATTCATCTCTTAGTCTCCCTATACGATTCTTTCCCTCCACAATGCCCTCCATCGCTAAATTTGTAATCCCTTGATGCCTCAGAACATGCCCTACCAACCGGTCCCTTCTTCTTGTCAAGTTGTGCCACAAACTCTTCTCCCCTATTCTATTCAGTACCTCCTCATTAGTTACGTGATCTACCCATCTAATCTTTAGCATTCTTCTCTAGCACCACAACTCGAAAGCTTCTATTATCCTCCTGTCCAAACTATTTATCGTTCATGTTTCACTTCCATACATGGCTACACTCCATACAAGTACTTTCAGAAACGACTTCCTGACACTTAAATCTATACTCGATGTTAACAAATTCCTCTTCTTCAGAAACGCTTTCCTTGCCATTGCCAGTCTACATTTTATATCATCTCTACTTCGACTATCATCAGTTATTTTGCTCCCCAAATAGCTAAACTCATTTACTACTTTAAGCGTCTCATTTCCTAATCGAATTCCCTCAGCATCACCCGACTTAATTCGACTACATTCCATTACTCTCATTTTGCTTTTGTTGATGTTCATCTTATATCCTCCTTTCAAGACACTGTCCATTCCGTTCAACTGCTCTTCCAAGTCCTTTGCTGTCTCTGACAGAATTACAATGTCATCGGCGAACCTCAAAGTTTTTATTTCTTCCCCATGGATTTTAATTCCTACTCCGAATTTTTCTTTTGTTTCCTTTACTGCTTGATCAATATACAGACCGAATAACATCAGGGAGAGGCTACAACCCTCTCTCACTCCCTTCCCAACCACTGCTTCCCTTTCATGCCCCTCGACTCTTATAACTGCCATCTGGTTTCTGTACAAATTGTAAATAGCCTTTCGCTCCCTGTATTTTACCCCTGTCACTTTCAGAATTTGAAAGAGAGTATTCCAGTCAACATTGTCAAAAGCATTCTCTAAGTCTACAAATTCTAGAAAAGTAGGTTTGCCTTTCCTTTATCTTTCTTCTAAGATAAGGCGTAAGGTAAGTATTACCTCACGTGTTCCAACATTTCTACAGAATCCAAACTGATCTTCTACCACTTTTTCCATTCGTCTGTAAAGAATTCGCGTTAGTATTTTGCAGCTGTGACTTATTAAACTGATAGTTAGGTAATTTTCACATCTGTCAACACCTGCTTTCTTTGAGATTGGAATTATTATATTCTTCTTGAAGTTTGAGGGTATTTCGCCCGTCTCACACATCTTGCTTACCAGATGGTAGAGTTTCGTCATGACTGGCTCTCCCAAGGCCGTCAGTAGTTCTAATGGAATGTTGTCTACTCCCGGGGCCTTGTTTCGACTCAGGTCTTTCAGTGCTCTGTCAAACTCTTCACGCAGTATCGTATCTCCCATTTCATCTTCATCTACATCCACTTCCATTTCCATAATATTGTCCTCAAGTACATCGCCCTTGTATAGACCCTCTATATACTCCTTCCATCTTTCTGCTTTCCCTTCTTTGGTTAGAACTGGGTTTCCATCTGAGCTCTTGATATTCATACAAGTGGTTCTCCAAAGGTCTCCTTAATTTTCCTGTAGGCAGTATCTATCTTACCCCTAGTGAGATAAGCCTCTACATCCTTACATTTGTCCTCTAACCATCCCTGCTTAGCAGTTTTGCACTTCCTGTCGATCTCATTTTTGAGACGTTTGTATTTTTTTTTGCCCGCTTCATTTACTGCATTTTTATGTTTTCTCCTTTCATCAATTAAATTCAATATTTCTTCTGTTACCCAAGGATTTCTACCAGCCCTCGTCTTTTTACCTATTTGATCTTCTTCAAGCCTTCACTACTTCATCCCTAAGAGCTACCCATTCTTCTTCTACTGTATTTCTTTCCCCCATTCCAGTCAATTGTTCCCTTATGCTCTCCCTGAAACTCTCTACAACCTCTGGTTCTTTCAGTTTATCTAGGTCCCATCTCCTTAAATTCCCACCTTTTTGCAGTTTCTTCAGTTTTAATCTACAGGTCAGAGTCTACATCTGCCCCTGGAAATGTCTTACAATTTAAAACCTGGTTCCTAAATCTCTGTCTTACCATTATATAATTATCTGATACCTTCTAGTATCTCAAGAATTCTTCCATGCATACAACCTTCTTTCATGACTCTTGAACTATGATTAATTTATGCTCTGTGCAAAATTCTACCATTTCTTACCCCCAATCCATATTCACCTACTATGTTTCCTTCTCTCCCTTTTCCTACTGACGAATTCCAGTCACCCATGACTATTAAATTTTCGTCTCCCTTCATACATTTCATCAATTTCTTCATCATCTGCAGAGCTAGTTGGCACATAAACTTGTACTACTGTAGTAGGTGTGGGCTTCGTGCCATCTTGGCCACAATAATGCGTTCACTATGCTGTTTGTAGTAGCTTACCCGCACTCCTATTTTTTATTCATTATTAAACCAACTCCTGCATTACCCCTATTTGATTTTGTATTTATAACCCTGTATTCACCTGGCCAAAAGTCTTGTTCCTCCTGCCACCGAACTTCACTAATTCCCACTATATCTAACTTTAACCTATCCATTTCCCTTTTAAATTTTCTACCCTACCTGCCTGATTAAGGGATCTGACATTCCACACTCCGATCCGTAGAACGCCAGTTTTCTTTCTCCTGATAACGACGTCCTCCTGAGTAGTCCCCGCCCGGAGATCCGAATGGGGGACTATTTTACCTCCGGAATATTTTACCCAAGAGGATGCCATCATCATTTAACTATACAGTAAAGCTGCATGCCCTCGGGAAAAATTACAGCTGTAATTTCCCCTTGCTTTCGGCCGTTCACAGTACCAGCACAGCAAGGCCGTTTTGGTTAGTGTTACAAGGCCAGATCAGTCAATCATCCAGACTGTTGCCCCTGAAACTACTGAAAAGGCTGCTGCCCCTCTTCAGGAACCACACGATTGTCTGGCCTCTCAACAGATACCCCTCCGTTGTGGTTGCACCTACGGTACGGCCACCTGCATCGCTGAGGCACGCAAGCCTCCCCACCAACGGCAAGGTACATGGTTCATGGGGAGGGGGGGGGGGGGGTGTCTTCACCTTACTTCTTAACAAATTTACTGTTACTTGTTGCTGACCCACTACTCCCGCTACTAGAGTACAGATTCCATACTCGACGTCAATTTTAGGTTTCGTCTGTCTCAAGAATTCCATACTCAGGATACATGGCACTGATAGGTTTTTAACAATAAGAAAAATGCATGTTACTGAAATAGACTCTATCTGGATTTGAAGTTGAGATTTACACGTTGTGCTAGTGGACCAATTGCTCCCGAAAGGGTGCACCTTGAATTGGTAGTGATAAAACTATGCATACAGAGGATATTTCCTTAAATAAACGTAAAGATAAGACATTTATATTAGCTCCTGTATCTACAATGGCTGTTACTGGTATGTTGGCAATTGATACTTTTATGGAAGCTTGAACTTCTTCGTCCCATGCGTCATCATTGTCTTTCGTCTCAGTGTCTGCTACTAGGTCATCCCGTAAGTTTGTCTCTTTGTCATGGCTAATTGCTTTAATTTCGTGTGGGGTGCCCCCATTCAAACCTGCAGCATCCTCTAGGAGGCTCAAAGGTGCTGCTTTTAATTTTCCGTTCGACCCTTACTTTCCTGCTGATTTATATTTCTTAAAGTTTCTTCCGTCTCGAACTGGTGTTGGTTTTGTGGTACGAACTCGGGTGGAAATGGATCTTGTTGTCCTGGCGTATTCGCTTGCGCATAATAAATTTGCGTATTATGCGGGCGTTTAGGCTTCAGACTTTCCGAAGGTCCGTTCGCTTGTTGAGTGAAGTGTATATTTTGTGGCTGAAAAGTATTTTGCTGTGGCTTGTGCTGATCGTAACCGTTACTGAATGGTGTACGTTGGTCTCCACTCTGATTATGCCATTTATTTCCTTTGCACTGACGATTTGAATCGTAAGACTGATCGTTTTGATAATTACCGTTGATCGGTTGCGTGTTTCCATATTGCTGGGGTTGTGTATTATAATGTGCATTTCAATACTGATGAGACGAATTATATATTGGATTGTATCTCTGGCCGTTCTTGTACTTAATTTTGTATTTACTGTTGGAGTACGTAGTGTGTTTATTTTTGAAACCGTTGTGGGGTTGGTACTGGCCGTCGCTGTGACGCGCTTTCGCTCGTCCACGATTGTTGCCTGCGTATTCTGTATTGTGCTGGCCGCCTGCACTGAAGTGGGCGTTGCCAACATCAACTCTAGCGTCCTCGTAAATCAGATCTAACGAATCTAACACAGATAGGAAGGTGTCCGTATCGTCCTCAGACACGTTTACTAACTTTTCTCTGATCGCAATCGGTAGCTTGGTTTTTAGAATCATAATAACGTCTTTGGCGGTGATCGGCGAATCCCAGAACTTGATTTTCGCTAAATACTTTTCAAAATATCTCCTCAGACTACCGCGCTTACTGTCAAAAACTTCGGCGTTGTAAACCTCTTTTCTCAGGCGCTGCTGCACGCCAGAACTCCAGAATTTAGCTAAAAACATCTGTTGAAACTCTTTGTAACTTTTACAAGAGTCGACCATTTCGGTTCCCCTTAAGGCAGCATCGTCTACGATAAATCCAGTAACGAACTGAATTCGCTGGCGGTCACTCCAGCTATTCGGAAAAATTCCTGAAAAATTTCGGAGGAATACTATAGGATGAATTTCTCTTTTCTGTGGGTGAAAGGTCGGAAAAACACGATGTTTGATCACGTTTTCCTCCTGCATCAAACTGACAAAAGTGGGTGGGCTGGTACTCTGCTTAAATTGTGCTTCTATAGAACTATGAGTTTGAGCGTTATCAAATGGTGAACGGTAATGTACCCGCTGTTGTTCATCACATGCTGGCGTATTATTCCACTCTCCTGACACGGGATGTGGGAATTTTCAGCTTGACGTTTTAGTGTACGAACTTCATCAACTATCTGTTGACGCCATTCAGGTAAATCTTGAGCTAACGTTCGTCTTATCTGGCCTAATTCTGACATGACCGTATCTGATGTTTTTCCAGGGGCTGCCAATATTTCAAAGGTTACGTTTTTGACAGTTTCCCTGAGTTCGTTCTTGACCTTGTTTTCTATGAATCCGTCTTTGTTTTTAGTCCACTCTTGGTAGTGGTTGGACAATGCTTCGGCATGTGCCTTAACAGTATTCTTTATTTGATCCTCTACATTAAGAGTCTCAATCTGTTTGGAAAGATCATCAACAACATTCTCGATCGTGTCTACTGCGGTTTTAACTCCTTTGACCTCGTCAGAGATTGCAGTATAATCTTCTTTTAAGGTCGCAGCTTGTTGATGATATTCCATCACTTTTGAATTTATCTCTCCCTTGGCTGCTTCGATTTTTTCATCTAATCGTTTTGAGATATCCTCTATTTTTGACTCTACTTGTGTGTCAATTTCTAACCTCATTGTCGTGATCTGACTACTGATTTCGTTTTGGACATTAACCAACAGGGTATTTAAATCAGCTGTTATGTATGCCTGTAGTTCGGCCTTTACAGAATTTAACCGTGTATTTAGGTCATTTATCTCCGTTTGCAGATCTGTTTTTACTGAATTTATGTCTGCTTTTACTGAATTTATGTCTGTTTTTACGAAATTTAAGTTTTCATTAAGATTTGCGAGGATCTGGTCTATATTACGCCGTCTTTCGGCCTTCTCTTCTTCTTCGCGGGCTTTTTCATCTAATCTTTCCTGTTTTTAGCTTTCGAACTTACGTTCCATTATTGCTTCAATCATTGCGGCTAAGTCATTTTTTTCAAATGCGGAAATAGTTTGCATACTAGGACGGGCTTCTAAAGCTTCGGTCGGGGCTGTTTCTGCCTCCGCTCGTGTACATATAGTGCGTGATCGTAATGGATAGTGAGGCCCATTCGCATCACCGCTGTCGTCTGCTTTTGTCTGTGTCCGCTGTTTACCATCATCCATGATCATGAATTTTTTGTCAAACGTCATAATGCTACATATATTGTTTGTCACTGCCGTCAGTCGTTTGTCTGTGACGTAGTGCTATGGTTTACTGGGACCTAAGATGAAATTTTAACTCTGGGTAACAATTGACGTTCACGTACACCAAGAAGACAAGACGGTTCCTACTATTCACAAACAAATGAAATATCACACGTTTTACCAGTTTTGAGCGTAATTATCCGCCATACTGAAAAAATTTTTTGATGCACTGACAACAATGGTACACTTTCACTGAAGTTAACTACAGAAGAATGGACTGTGGACAAATTGAAATAAAGCTGTTTCAAGGCAAGGAAAGACAGGTTTACGTTCTGACCAACTCGAAAGATGCAACGTCACTACGAAAGCTTGTCTACGGCGTATGAAATTTTCACTTACTTTTGGCTCTCTTGATGGCTGTACGGCTGGATACTCGCGTAATTTAGCCTTATCTCAAGTCGTTCTCCTGAACTGATTAAAGGTTTGTCCCACTTCTCTTTCTCGGTTGAATTGCGTCCACATGGAAAAAATAAGTTATTAGAACAAGCACTGAAAATTTTTTAAACACGTTCATGAAATGATTTTTTTGATCAAGTCCCTGTTCGGGCGCCAAGTGTAGCGTTGCTCTTGGGGCGCGAAAAGAAATAGAATTGTTATTTTATATTTTTTCTTAAAAAAATTTCGAAATAATGAATATTTTGGTGGGCCACTTGGCAACAGAATCAGGGATTGATTACACTATTACAATAACATACGTTGAACATTAAATGCCTGAATAAGAGCAGCATATTGATATATTTGAGATCGTTCGGAAGAAACATTATCATTTCTGTGCATTTTTATAGTCGCGATGTAGTCATACTCGGAACAACACTAAGGGACCAGAAGATTTATAGACTTTGAAAGAAATGCAACACTACACAATTAAAAAAAAGAGTTGATTCAGAAACAATAGGAAAACGATAATGTTCCTTCTGCCTCATGCTGCGTTCGGGCCCATCAGCGTGATTGTAATTTCTGGTGATGAACTAACACAAAATAATTATCATTCAAGTAAATAAGGAGATGGAAATGATCAAGGTTAGTTTACTAAAATAAGCACACTTGTCTTTAACACACCTTTTTTTAATGCTACGTACCTTTTCATATTAAATTACAATAGATGACCATTGTGGCTGAATACTTTATACATAACAGTCAAAATGTCCTCTTCATGCTGTGTGTTCGTAATCAATTACAAGAAACTACATGTTTTCTGATTGGAAAAATAACGATTAGCATATTTACTATATTTTCACATAAAATATAAAATACCGTTGCGGAACGCAACAAGTCCGCGTCCGCCTTTCATGGAATACAAACAGTAAAAGGTGAGGCGCCAAATGCCTTATTTGTCTTGAAACAACAGAATTCTTTTTTATATCATTAATCGATACATGTATATAAGGATTTACAGGCACCACGCAAGAGCGGCAAAGATAAAGAATAATAGATTCTGTCGCTGCGATGCGATGGTTCATTTCTTTTACTTTACAGTTCGATAACTTTAGGCCATCAGTCGTTTATTACTGAGCGTATATTAATGTTTGTGAGGCGAAAATTACTAATATTACAAGCTTTAAAAGTGAAAAAGCATATATATAATACCAAACTCAAAAACAAGACAATCCAAAACAAAATTATGTAAAGAGAAAACAAGAGCCAATTCAGAACCCTCATTGATAATGATGTACACGGAAGGTGAGAGTGACACCTTAGCAAAGACGAGAAAGAAACTGCTCAGATAAATGGGACAGACTGTACTCAGTGGGAAAATCAATACAAAAGCATGGCTAATACAAAATGGTGGCTAAGAAGACAGTGATGACGAAATATTTGAAGATACAAAAAAAGACTAGAGATAACAGCGTAGATAACACGAAGATGCCCTAATCGGACTAAAGGACATATGCGCCTGCTGGTAGATGGGATTAGTTTAGAACTTTTCAAGTATGTAGGTGATCCATTAAGAACTAGATTCTTGCATTTAATCAACTCGTACTGGAAAAGGAAAAGAATTCGTGAAGAATGGAATGAGGGAGAAACTAAAGAAGAAGACAGTTACAGGTTTATTAGCTTGTTAAATAACTGATATAAAATATATGCAAGGAACACAACTACAAGACACAAATAACTTTCTGGGGATGACAACTACGGCTCAGAGACGTTGTGAATAACAGTACTCAAACCTCAATAACCATTCAAATTGTTATACAAATTATATCAAATAAAATGTAGAGAATGATGTGTTTTCAAAAACTGCATAGTTTTGTTAAGGTGTTTTATTAGCAACTACTAATTTCATGTCGGTATAGACGTATCTTTAGGTTTATCGGACAAGAATACAGATAACGTTATGAAATTTTTGAAATAGTAGAAATACAGGATCATAGTGCTGGCATTCAACAAAAAAAGACAACTACACACAAAAGTTCTATTTTCACAATGTAGATGGACAATTACGGGGTCCCATCTTTCTGGAAGTTATCCACGTTAAGAGTCAAACCACAGTGGTGGGTTGTCACAATAAAATTGAGTGGCACCGAAAAGATGCTTATGAAAATGTACAAAGCATGACTGCTGAGTGAGCCACGCCTAGAAAAGAGTGGGGGAAAAACTGATAATGAATGTTACGCTATTGTGAACAGGAGTAAAATGCCTAAAAAATAACTGCACATTTGGGAAGTACAATAGGTACACGGAAAATATCATCCAAAAACTACTCTAGTATAAAATCATAACATCTAGAATGGAAAAAATCCTGTATACACCAGCTATATACACTGAATAGCCAAAGACACTGTTACACCTGCCTAACATCATGTAGGAGCCCACGAGCACGCAGAAGTGCCGCAACACGACGTGGCATGGATTCAACTAATGTGTGAAGTAGTGTTGGAGGGAACTGACACCATGAATCCTGCAGGGCTGTCCATAAATCCGTAAGACTATGAGGGAGTGGAGCTCTCCTCTGAACAGCACGTTCCAATGCATCCCACATATGCTCAATAATGTTCATGTCAGAGGAGTTTGGTGGCCAACGAACGTGTTTAATCTAAGAGGAGTGTTCCTGGAGCCACTCTGTAGCAATTTTAGACGTGTGGGGTGTCGCACTGTCCTGTTGGAATTGTCCAAGTCTGTCGGAATAAACAACGGACATGAATGGATGCAGGTAATCAGACAGGATCTATGGGTACATGTGGACACTTCTTTATAAAAATTTTTATTTAAATAGAAATCACTGGGAGGGTGAAACTTCTATGTTATTTAACTCTGAAACTGCTGGGTGAAACTGAATGTAAGAGTCACTTTGGTATTCTTTACCATTTCAACAATGGCGTACTGATTTTGCACAGACTAACAGAACTCAAATTTTTCCAATACATTAATTACCCAGAATATTCAACGGTATCGAAATCTGACTGCTTTAAAATTAACTCAAAAGAATGGCCCTGAATTATGACAAATGCTATCAATAACCTATACATTTCATAAGTCACTTACCTCACAACAATCTTCATTACAAAACTACCGCAATACAGCAAGCACCAATACTGCCAGCTTAATAAAAGATTCTAACTACTGAAGGCTCTAACTACTGATAGGCATGTGGTTAGCAATGGATATATTTTGTAGCAAACAATGTATTTACCTTAATAATGCGACAACCAGCTCAAAAATTATATAATCGTGCATGACATCCAGTTCCAAAAAATAAATAATCATCGACAAATTACATTTCCATGTCGGACACATGTCCAGATCGTCCGCTCGCGCTAATACTGCAAAACCCCAACACTGCTAATTATTGACCTCTAACCTCCATCACTCCTGACATCTCACTCCCAACTTCCATCACTGCTGGCTGTTCACCTCCAACTGCCATCACCACTGACTGTTAACTTCCAACTGCTAGTCTGACCAGCGACAGAGTCTCTTACAGAGTGTGCACAGTGTTGTCAGAGTCATTAATGCAGAGCGCAACATAGCGCTGCCAACATACAAACACAAAAACACCCCACTTACATAGCTCCCCTGCTCCTTTCACAAAAATTTTGAAAAGTAGTTTGGGCAGTGGCCAAAACTAATTTGTTAAAAAAATTTATATTAACAATATCAAATACATCAAATGCACATATTAGTAATATACTGTTGGTCAAAAGCAAAAATAGTCCTCACAGTCCCTAAGTGTAGTCTATGACTGTTTTATGCACAAAGTCTGAGCAGTAAAAGAAAATGCGCATCCAAGTAGTGGACCTCCATGAAGTCTTGAAGAAGTAGACTTGTCCTCCCAACACAAACACAATGCTGACTCTTGATATAAAGACTGTTAATGGGCCACAATAGAGCAAACCCACAGCAGAGGCAGTCGAAGTCTTGAAGAATATTGGTAGGTAAGCCACCACAGAATAGACCTACAGTACGTCTTGTAGAGATTATTGCAGTAATGGCCCACCAAAGGTGCAGACCCACTGTATTCCTTGTAGAGGTTATGGTAGTAGTGGGCCACCAAAGGTGCAGACCCACTGTAGTCCATGAAGAGATGGCCAGCAGCCATCAGTTGCGACTGTGTGGGTGCACAATCACAGTTGAAGAGTCTTGTGGATAATATAGCAAGTCCTTAAACCACCACTTCAGCACTCACAAATTTTTTGCAATATCCTTAGAACCAGCAATGCTGTTAACCTGTCCCTTGCTGAATGATCAACACATGTGCAAGCACTAACACAGTCATATAAACCCAGACATTTTATACATATCGTATCACCAACAGAAATGTGTGCTGTAAAATGAATCCATACTATTTACTCAACTTGAAAAACTGGTGTCTATAAAATTTACAATTTTACAGCATAATGATACAATTACAAAGGTATACAAAACATCATTACAGTTGAAAACATGATAATACAGATAACATTTGTAGTAATACAGGCTTTACAAAAGAACACATGAGTAGTACAGGAATTTTGGCATAAGTAAATAAACAAAAAATTAGAATATTCTTAGAAACATTAACGTGACATGTGAGCATTAAAAGAAAGCAGAATAGAATAAATAATGTGTGAACAACTTTCCAAAGTAAAAAAAAGGTTACATTTGAGGATAAGAGTATTCCTCATCATAGTGAAAGCAGCTTAGTATTAGAAGAAGGAAAAATCTACCAAATTTATCTTGACAGGTAAACACACAGACAGGAAGAACATAAACATACAAGGGTACACATCAACACATAGCGGAATAAAGCAAAAGGAAAGGACAGGGTCTGTTTTCAATGTAATGTGTGGTACTGCAGTACTTGTGGTACTTCATTTCCAATCTTTCTTCTTATTTCAACATTTGTTCCCACAAAAAAGTCTTATCTCAGCATTCTTTCTGTATTTGTACTTTCGTATCTTTCTTGCCTCATCATTTGTTTTCAAGAAAATCCTACCTAAACCTGTTGTCACTATTCCCTACTTACATCTATTCATTTCGCTTTTCAAAATAATTGTTCCTCATTATACTACTTTTTGGCCAAACCTTTTCTTTATAGCTTCTCAAAGCATTTCTTCTCAACTCATGATAACTCACTTTCTTATATAGCATACCCCCTCTTAAACTAACTTAAATCTACTGAACTCAGATATATAAACTAGAGAACGAGGCAATGCAGTAGCACAAAACAATTAATACAAACAACAATGACAAAAAATGCATAGTGGCAGAGCAAGCAGCAGCATATTTAAATTAGCAAATAAATGCAACATACAACTAATATATGGCAATATGCAGCAAGAAGAAAAATAAATCAGTGGTAAAATTAATGTATCAGAGTAATACAAAGTAAAATTCAGTAGGACAATGTCTGACAAATAGCAGCAGCAAATGCAACAACTTATACTTAAACACGACAAAGCAACAGCAGAACAAATATTAAAGACAGCAATACAGATAAGGGAAATGTCTAATCACATCTTAATGTCTATGTCACATCTTAACACTAGAGTAGTGCACCACAACAACTTATTTTAGCAAAAATATTACCAAGTACTTGAAAAGAAAATTATATATGCATTTCCCGTTACTAGTCCTTTCTCCTGCTTATGCTTCTTTCCTTTACTAGTGCTCCATTTTTACGAATATGGATCATAAAATTAATATTTGATGGATCTGTTGACAAAAGGTGTTCACATTAGCATATGTATTAAATTTTATTTTATAAATTCAAAGCTGAAGCGCATCTAGAAACTAGATACCAAAAAATAAGCAAATACATACAAAGCAAAGCATAAAAACATCATTCACCAGCCATATGGCATTTCATAAGTCAGTAGAAATTCTCTCAGTTCTCGTGGAGAGACACCTGTCATAATCAGGTGTCTACACATAAGAATATTTCTCATCACTTCATAAGCATTTCAGTAAGTAGCACAAAGTATGAGCTCCAAAGTGTAATCATGTGTTTCCAAGTAATAGTGTGTCGTGTTTGTGGTGCGTTCTGCAAAGAAATGTCAATAGCGAGGTCAATGGCCTCTCTTTTCTAGAGCTGTGCGAGCGCTTACGGAAGTATGGCGAGCTTCAAAGTTGCTGAAGTGGCACGAGGAAAGTTTGAAGTCCACACAACAACAGGTATATTTCAAAGCGGCTGTGACAGCAGTCTGAGCTACAAGAATAAATTCATAGCAATAAAAAGATTTCACAGGTCGAAAAATTACAGTAGAAGTGTGTAAAAACGAAATCTCATCAATAACAGTGTCCAAAAATTTCCGTCAGCATTATGGTACTCATATTCAATTATATACTCACCTTTCATAACGCTTAAAGTACGATTCTTAGTTCCAACATTCTTTTTCACAAGCCAGAGTCCCAAACCACTATACATTATTCATTACCTCATTACATAGATACATATTCGTCAATACTTCTTCAATATTTCATCATCATAAACACGTAGCATAAACATATTCCTCATAGAGCATCATCTTATTGATCATAAAAATGTCTCAACATCATAATATGTATCGTCGATGTAATGATATCATCATAATACATTAACAAAATCTCAAAATCGTCGTAGCTTCCTACAACGATTTCAACATCTAAAAAAAATTCTCTTGGCTCATTTCAGTAGCGTCATCTTCCTTAAACATAATTAAAAAATCATGATCCCATACAAAATACATCACTCAAATCTCTCACAGTATCACAATAGTTCCGAAAATATATGAACAGTTTACAAAGTACAGACAACGCACAGTTTCATAAATGTGAAGCAATCGAACTGTGTAATTACATAGGCATGTGTCACTGACGTAGTAAATGTTCGTTTCTCTCAATAAAATTACCAGATGGCTGTGTAATTCTGTTAGAGGAATATGGTATCGATGTGTAAAATTGTATAGGCAAATACCATGTTAGCAAGGGCTTCTTGCCTTTGCCACATGCGTGGTGCACAAAGTAGGCGTACCCCTGTGAGCGCTAATGTAATCATGCCCTCAGATATTACAAATTAAAACTGCAGAACAAAATGTAACGCCGAAAACCTTCTTTGTATCATTTTAATTCAAAAATATTCCTTAAAAATGTTCCAACTACAATAGGTAATCATCCAAATGCGTGTCCTGTAGCGCTAAACTATGCTTCTTGCTGTAAGAAATTTCTGTCATTGCTTAACGGTAAAATGTACCAAGTGTCGTAGTTATCGTCGCTCATAAGCAAATTTCTCTAAAAATCAATGTACTTACCTTTGTCATATAGCATCGTAAAGAGCTTGTAGGGAAGCAGCCTACTCACACTGTACTAAATTCTCATCAGTTTCCATTGTGTGCCAGCCAGTCTGCTGTAACTAGCTCTGACGTCATAAATGTTGCGCAATACCTTAAAAATCAAGCAAATGACCTAAAACTTTTCTAGCATGTCAGGAATAATACTAAATTAATGTGTGTTAAATATCAGCTCGATAACTTCAGCCATTTTCGAAATTTGGACGTTTTTCTGAAAAAAAATCGTTGGCGCAACAGAAAAGAGCTAGAGACTTCAAAATTTATATTTAGATTCATCTTTCAGAATGATTTAATAAAAACAGTACTTTGGATTTCACATATTAAGATTTTAGTGGAAATTCATGATTTTGTGGTTTTCGTCTCAAAACTGAAGGAAGCAAGATAGATTAAGTAGGCTAGTAAATAAGGCTAGGATGTTTAGATTTAAATAGGTTGGAGGTCCGCTATGATTATGAAGATGTGTAAAGTTTCTTTTGAATACCTATAAAATTATAGCGATAGCGGATCTCAAAAGGGACAGTTCAGAGCTCATCTGCTGTGTGCAGTGTAATTTAATTAATTCTCTCGCCCAAAATATTTAACTTAGCCACGTCAAAATTTTATTATCAATACTTACCTGCGTGCTGAATGCACGTTTAAATTAAGAGCTTCCTCAGCCATCAGCAATAGAAGCTATAAATTATTATGTAACTTGAAGTGGTGCGTTACTAGCCCAGCGGCTAGTCGAGAGAGCCGATTTGATCAGGCGTTCCCTTAGCCGTCCGCACCGCGGCTTTATATATAAGAACACTGCGCGAGGAAGGAAGGCCCCAGTTCTCTCCAGACGCTGAATGACACGCCATCTGTGTCGGGAGCCGCGTCGCATCAGTGTCACTGCTACAAACAGCCTCGGGTGCTGTATTAAGTTACTAGAGATACGCGAAACCATAAAAACATTTCATGTGAAGTGTTAATTCTGGGATGATTTTCATTATCTAGTTTCAGTTTGCGTATTGTCGTATTTTCACGTGCCGTCGCGGGACAGACATTCTACCAAATATTTAGCGTGGCGTTTGATGAAATATTTTCATCAAATTATGGCGAGCATTCTTTTTAACATTTAATTTGGACATTTATAGTTGCATCAGCGCATTAGACTCTGAACTGCTCTGTTAGTTAGGTTGTAGGGATACTTGTGGTTTTTATCAGTGAATTTCAGAATATACTCAACTATTTTGGAAAACCGTTTTTGATTAGAAATCCCGGACAATCTCCTAATTCCTCAGAGCTATAAGCTGCAGCTATAATAACATTCTCAGATAAAGTGGGCACTAGGATCTCTAATTACTGGTTCCATGTTTTATTAAATCACTTTCTGGGTGCCAAAAAGTAAATAGAGAGCCAGTGTTGAGAACGGCGAAAGACAGCATTAACAACATTCTAAAGGCCAGAAACTGATTCAACTTGCAAGTGTTTATCCAGCAAACGATTATTGTTACAAATTAGTCGCAGCCCCACATATGGTGCATCGGCCGGGAAATCAACTAAGTGAAAGTGATTTTTTAACTATTCGGATTCGCGAGTGAAATGCGACACGCAACTGAGTATATAACAGTGAATGTGTTACGTGTGCATGTGGACGACGCAATTGGATTAACAACACATCTGGATTGACAGAGCTGGCACTGAGTCTAGCGGTGCTGCCGGCATCGCGAGAAGCCAGTCTCGCCGCACCGCAGTCGTCCGCTGGAGCAGCCGGTGCAGAGCCTGCAATTGCGGGCCACGCAAACACACAACAGCCGTCGGAGAGCCGTCTGCAGTTCAACGTGCCACGTCGCATCAGGAATCCTGGTACGCCGCGCCGGCAACGCCATACGTCGTGCAGAAGGAACTAAGTTAAGTGAAAATCTGTTAAAAGTTTTACTAACCTGCACTAAAAAACTGTCGGCGATGGAACCGTCAAAAGAAGCTGAGGTTAAACTTAAATCAGAACCTATGTCTGTTGAGGGAACTGTAAATCCAGACAACGGTTCAAGTGTAAATATGCATGAAAGTAGTAATGTTAAAGTGAAAAATGAAGTATTGTCTCCCGACAGTAGTGTGGGAAGGGGCAATGATTCAATAATAGAGACCCCTGTAGTAAAGCGGAAAGTAGAAATTGTAAATTTATGGGATGATAGTTTCTCTGATGAATTAAAAATGAAACAGTCATCAGAGATGGTAGAGTTTAAGAAGGAGCAATTGGATATGACTAATCAATCAGAAGTTTCATGTAGTTTTGATGATTCTGGTATTGGAACTAGTTTTTCGTCACCTGGGTGTGATAAAAAGCCAGCTCGTGAGCAACCCAAAGATGCTGGGGCTGTTGATTTAAATGTTATATTACAAGCAATAGCTGCCAGCAATGCTGAATTAAAGTCTGAACAAATTTTAATAAACGATTGGAGGTAATGGACGATACCTTCAAGGCTGGTTGCAATAAGTTGAAAGAGGATCTAGACAGTTTGAATTATAAAATTGATTACAATCATGAAGATATTAAGAAAAAGGTTGCTCAACAGTTTTCTGAAATGTATAAAACAGTTAAATCCGAAGTTGCTGAGGTTCGCAAAGACTTCCAAATGGAAGATGCGAAGCTTGAGCACAAGTTAACAGAAAAGATCGAGGCGGAATCTGAACTGTGCTCAGGTAGGTTTAAAGATGTTAACATAAAAGTAAACATATGTCAAGCAGAAGTAAATGCAATCAAAACTGATACTACTCATATTGTACAAAGAGTAGATAATGTTGAAATGAAAGTAGAAAATATCAGTACTAACATTGCTAACATTGAGAGTAAAGTAGCTTCAGTAACTTCTGGTAATGGTAGTATACAACAAGTTGTAGCTGCAAATGCCGCTTTTATCGGGTGTCGGCAGTTCTTGCGGTTCGATCCAGATAAAAATACCCACCCGCTAGATTTCTGGAACGATTTTGAAGATGTGATTCCACCAACTTGGTCTGAACGAGAGAAAATCTCGTTTATTAGAAGCCATTTAGCAGGTGACGCCATGCGTTGGTCAGCTGATGTTATGTTAAAGTGTAAAACGTTAGCGGAATTTAAAACAGCTTTCGTTAATGAGTATTGGTCTAGCAATAAGCAAAATGAAGTGTTGAGAGAATTTTGGAGTGGAAAACGCTTCAATGCAGGCAAGGAATCAATTAAAGAGTTTGCTAGGTCATGGATTTCATGTTTGTCACATTTGGCGGAAAAGCTAAAACCAGAAATGATTATACTAGGTCTTGAAGCCAAACTGCCATGGTATTGGCAAACTAGAATTATATCAGCCCCTAGAGACAATCTGGATCGTTTCATTGAGTATTTGGAACGTGTAGAACGTGTTGCTGCCAATGAGGAGCTAGCACGTAATAACAGAAATGCCAATAACAATAATAGTAACTTAAGGAACGAGCAAAATGGCAATGTAAACATCAGAACAGTAGGTGTTCGCCATCCTAAGAGAGGTAGGAATTGGGGAAATAATTATGAGAACCAACAATGGCGTCCAAGGGATAATAATTTTGTTCCAAACATAAATATGCAGGTAAACAACAGCGCGGGAAGCAATGCTATGCTAGCTAACTATAATGAAAATAAAGGAAACAGCAGTAGGCCGAGGCAGGAAAACTAGTTCCCGTCTATGAGGACACTGGCGCTCACCAGGCGGTTACTTTTCCTATGCCAGTTGTTAAGGGAATTGGTAAGACAGATCAGAATACTCAAACTGAACATGTGGATGAAGAGTCGGTAGCACCTAAGAATACAGCAGAAATATTAGATCACTCACAGTATTTGATAGATACCGTGTTAGAGACGCTTTCTAAGTGGGAAGAGAAAGAGAAGGCGCAGCAGTGTAACGATAGGGAGGAGCTACAAAATACTGAATTGTCAGGTGAAGAAGCAGAAGAAATTCATGCTTATATTTACGATGAGGATGATGTGCTCTTATCTAAAGTGCCTGTGCAGGATGTTGATAATGTACTAATAGATTTAGGACAGGAGATAAGTGAGAATGTAGAGGGTAGGCTGTTTGGGGTCGATGAACCCAGTAGCTGTGACCAGTTGTCACTTGAGAA